>NW_009910494.1:17702-75000 GCF_000696875.1 Nestor notabilis
TTTTTTCTGAGGTGTATTCCTACCTTAGATCAGTTCAATGAATCCCATTCTACAGCGTGGCTTTAAAATCTTACATCAGCACAGCTGAAAAGATGTCATATTTGAGGGTGAGAATGGGAATGAAGCAGGGCAAATGAACTGAAGAAATTCTGTAAGTCAGCATCACTCCTAGACACATATGTTATGGAAACAAAAATTTAACTCCTACACCTAAAATCAGGTTAGAGGTGTGGTGCATTGTGCAAACACCATTTATGAATGTGTAACTTTACTTTTTGAGGGTTTGGGGGTTTTTATTATCTTGTGGATAGGTTTATAGTCTTAGACATCAAGCATACATATCATCTTGACCAGTGGCTTCTTGAGTACCTCAAAAATAAGTGTAGTTTTATTTATATTTTATATTTATTTATTTTTTCCAGTGCACAAACTAACTTGGAATAAACCTTTTTTAGGCATGAAACTAAGTTACTCCTATATATATGTAACTCTTTCCAACCTAATGGTCTTTAAAATGAGTAAATTCTACATCATGTACACCCTGCTTATGAAAATCATTTGCTGCTTACATACAGATACATGATCTGGGATTAAAGCAAATGAAGACAGTAATTTTTACTTCAGATTTCTTTCAGTTTTTTTTGGCTATTGCATCATTCTGCAGGTATATGTTATCTGTGATGATAAAATTTTAACCTTTACTTGAGAAATGGCAATTGAAAGCCCACAAAATGTGATAAAACTGCCTTCCAGTCTTGCCTTCTTTTGCTTATTGAACAAAAACTGTTCCTGTTTGATGCAGTTGTTCTCCCCGCATGTTCTTCATTTTACCTTTTTCATCCATATGCTAACAAGAGCCATAAAACTTTCGTTTAGTATGTAAACCAAGTTACTTCTATATAGAAGTAACTTTTTCATTAATATAAGTGTGTTGAATTATTTAGGATGATAGTCCCTTCTTGGAAGCAGTAAGGATTAGAGTAGCATGCCTTCTTGGATCTTTGGGAGGGCAGATCAACCACAACTTAATTACAGGTGAGTGTGTTAGTGTAAATAAAAATAACTTACATGCTCTTCTCTGTTCAGTTTTTGAATAAGCATTATAATTTAATTATTAAATATATAGATCTAACTTAAATAATTGGAAAAGTATAGTGGAAGTACCTGACCATGAGATTTGAGGGGTAAATACAGCACAAAATTTAGTCAGTCTGAAAACTGATGTAGTTGTATATAAGTTTTGTTCCTTTCTTTTCATGCCTATATTTGTTTTTTCTGCCTTTACGATCAATTTTGTTTCTGCCAAGTACTTCTCTGTTGCTTATTTAGAAATGCTATGGGAAAGTAGCATTTTTCCCTGGTAATCAAAGTACGATTGGACAAAGTACGATTGGACTTTGTTAACCAAGTTAACAAACATGGAAATATAGGGAGAAATGAGAATTAGTATGGCAGTTTTCCTTGAGGACATAGCCATAAATAGTAATTTTCTGTGCAACTTTAGGAGTCTGTATGTTAGAACTGATTTTCTGGTATAAAACATCCTTGAAGACAAAAGTAGTATATTGGATGTCTTACAGAAGTATTTTAAATCAAGTGTGATTCCATGTCTTCTGGGTTTATAATTGCCTCCAGACTTACCTGTATTGAAACTGGGAGGCTGCCTTGACTGTCTGCTGAAGTGTTGGCTGCAATTATTTTTACCATGTGGTGACTAAACACCTGTTTGAATCTGCAAATGAAACCAGCCTTCTAACGTAACTTCTGGTACACGTAACATCCAGTAATTTATCAAGCATTAATGTCATATGACAATCTAACTGAAGCTGGAAGATTACATGTTTTTTTTGACTAAGCTACAGAAATACTCGCTCTGTGTGTTATGTAAAGCTCATTTTTTGTTTTGATCTTTTTCAAATGCATTAGCTACCTCTGCAGAAGACATGATGAAAAAATGTGTGTCCTGGGACACTGAGAAGCGTCTGAGCTTTGCTGTACCATTTGTAGATATGAAGCCTGTCATCTACTTGGATTTATTCTTGCCTCGTGTGACTGAACTGGCTCTTTCTGCAAGTGACAGACAAACAAAAGTATTGATATTTTTTATGCATATTTTTCATGCTAGCTGATAAACACTGCACAAAATAATGTCTTCATTGTTAAGAAAAACTTTTTTTAATTAGTTCAAAGGTAGTAGCAATTGCTTCTTTGATGCTCTTTCATGATGACTTTATTCTGAGTGTTTGAAAACTAAGGGGCATTAAGTTGCTATGAGACAGCAGTGTGCTTTGAGAGTTAGACCTAACATAAAAATGAACATTTTAAAGTAATTAATCTTCAGTGTTGTTTGGCCATCTCCTCATGCCTAGCCTATGCAATTGTGGACCCAATCCAGCAGAGCACTTAGGCAAATATTTTGCTGCTTTGATGGATTGGGATGTTGATATCCAAAAAGTCCAGAACAGAGCTATGCTTGAAAGCACAATGATGGGTGACTTACCCAGTGATGAATTTTCTCCAGCTGAAAAGTGACTGCCCATGGTAGAGACTAAAACATTAGGAGAAAGGCCAGTTAGAATGTGCGTAAATGATTTCCATGGACATGATCTGTTCCTGGAATGGTGAATTAGCGTAGATTGGAGTGATTTCTCAAGTATTCTTGTGACTCTTTCTCTCCTGCCCACAATTTTGTCTTCTCTGTGAAAGTAATGGATATGCAAAGGGATTTTTAAATTTCAGGTTGCTGCGTGTGAACTGCTACATAGCATAGTCACATACATGTTGGGAAAAGCCTCTCAGATGCCAGAAGGATGTCAGGGTCCCCCACCCATGTATCAATTACATAAGCGATTATTTCCAGTACTGCTTCGTCTTGCTTGTGACGTAGACCAGGTAAACAGATTCATTTATAAGCATTTTAGCTTGTTTAAAATACCTTTTAATGTGGGAAAAAATTTATAATGGTTCTTCATGTTATAGTATGACAGTATTCAGTCAGGTTGACTTGCAGGTAAAGTTGTTTAAATCCAGGAAGTTAGAATAATGTATTTTTAAAGAAGCACTGCTTTTTATTCTTACATATTTTGAATAGCAAAATAGCATGGAAATATATTAGTGCTAGAAATACAGTTCATGTTTACTCTTCTCAGGTAACAAGACAGTTATATGAGCCTTTAGTCATGCAGCTCATCCACTGGTTTACCAACAATAAAAAATTTGAGAGTCAAGATACAGTGGCATAGGTCATAAGTTTTTCTCTTCTTTTTCTCTCTGCCATTTGACTTTATTTTTAATTAGCATCATTTTACTACTGAAAGAACCAGGAACCCATGAACAGATATAATGTCTCCTTATTTGTCTGAAAGAAGGAAAAAAGTTTAACAACTTACTTTTTATGACCATTTAATATTTCTTCACTGAGATTTTGATGATGGATTTCTCTATTTCTTTGGCATTCTTAAAATATAGGTGTGGCATCTTTAGACTCTTTGTAGGATTAATGAAACACTTTTTATCATCGCTGTATAGCAGGAACTGCAGAGATACATTGATACATCCCCAAATGAAAGTTGTTTTGGTGTATACTTAATTTTTCTCCAAGTTTCTTTAAAGCTTTTGCACCTGGTAAAAGCTAATTTAAAACTGGCTTTTGCACTGACCTGAAGTGGTTGGAGGCAGGAGGTTTTGCAGTACTTTTTGTAAATGAGTCAATGTTGTCACGTCACTTCTAAAGCAGAGGAAATTGGCTCATCAGAAAATAAAGGGACTTAGACAAGACTCCTAAACTGATAGCTGAGACAAGAATAGAAATCCAGGTGTTTGAGGCCTAGTCCAGTGCTGTGAGGACTAGAAATGCTGCCCTTCCCTTGGATAATAGTAATTTTGAAGCTTCATTATATCTAGGACACTTTGAGTTTTTAAAGTTACAAATAATACTGTCTATATAAGCCATCTAATACTCCACCGAGACAATGGCAGGTTGTGGGGTTTTTTTTCATTCTTGTAATGAAATAACCTTGTGCAATTGCAGAGTGGCATAGTGGATCCAGTTGACAGCACTTTGAGAGATTTCTGTGGTCAGTGCATACGAGAATTTTTGAAATGGTCTATTAAGCAGACAACACCAAGGCAGCAGGAGAAAAGCCCAGCGAACACCAAGTCTCTTTTTAAACGGTTGTATAGTCTTGCTCTTCATCCCAGTGCTTTCAGGAGACTGGGTGCAGCACTTGCTTTCAACAGCATCTACAGAGAATTTAGGTGAGCAAATAGCTTGAAACACTAACTTGGACTAAAGGTTCAAGGAGATAAAAAGAATTAAATGTAAAATTCAAATAGTCATCCACTGACACTCGTTCTATTAACGTATGTGGTATCTGTAAAATTTAGTTACTCATGTTGTAGTTTGGGCTCTTAGGAAGTGGAGAGCATATAAATTTAAATATCTGTGAAGTTTATGGGAAGCCCTTTATTCCTTTTAAATATGGTCAGCAAATTTCATTGCTGTTTTTTAGAATAGTTTAAATGTATTTTCTTTGTTCAAACATCTTATGCAGTTTATCTCTACAATATTTTATTTATTTATAAATTAGAATTTCACACTTAGTGCTTCTTCTACTCATGTTTCTTATCAAATTTATTCCTGATTTTTTAAAGGGAAGAAAATTCTCTGGTGGAGCAGTTTGTATTTGAAGCATTGGTTGTATTTCTGGAAAGTCTGGCCTTAACTCATACAGATGAGAAATCATTAGGTGAGCTATAATTAATTAACTATGGAATAAAAAACATAAAAAAGCCATCCTCTTAAATTTTGTATTAGAAAAGAAAAACTGCTATAAATGTAGGAAAAGTAAATGTGCTTGCTTTTGCAACAAAGGAAGGATCATTTTTCATTATTCATAGAGAGGTCATTTGCTATCTAGTTAGGAACTCTTTGAATCAACTTCTTGCAATATAAAAAGGTGGAAGATTTTGAGCCCAGGAGAAAGAACCTTTTCACATTTCGATGACACACAGTTTTATAGTAACACTAAAAATGCTAGTGGTGGTTTTGATTTGAGTCCTGGATTAGCAGTTATGCAGTGTGAAAGTGTAGCTTGATGAGAATCTTCAAGTATACTTCTTATAACAAATGAAATGCTCCAAAAATTGACATTTCTTTATATTCTGTGGAAAATTTCCACTATTTTGTAATAACCTTTCCTGGCTGACTTGTCATTGTTCTCTACAACAGTATGTAGCTGTGTGAAGAATCCATGACCTCTTCCACAGTACTAATGGTTCTTCAGTAAACTTGCTCTTTTATCTCTTTTTATTTTTTCCCCATGTTCTGACTTTCATCAATTAATAGTAATTAGAACACACACACACACACGCACAAATATTACAAAGCTTTATTTCTTTCAGAGAAAACAGTTCAGGATATGATAAAGTGGCCCCAGAAGAAATAGTAAAATGGGAACATTTTACAGTTTCTCTAAGCATACTCACAGAAAGCAGAATACACAGTTTTACAGCAGATGCCTCATGTTTGGCTAAGGCCATATTGGCCTGACTGCTATTTTATAGTTTTATTCTGTGGCCTTGAAAATTGACTGTATAAGCAGAGTGGTGGAGCTGATAGACATTATCCTGTGTGTAAGTCTCTTGCACCATTTCTATAGTGCTAATACCTCAATTTGTTTAACCAAGTTACTAGCATTTATTTAATAGATGTCAATTCTCTGTTTCTAACAGGTACCACTCAACAATGTTGTGATGCAATTAATCACCTGAAGCGCATAATCAAGCATAAAGCGCCTTCTCTGAACAAGGAAGGGAAACGGCGGGTACCACGGTCAGTAATTTGCCGGTTTTGGATTTTGTTTGTTTGTTTGGGTTTTTTTTAATATTGCATTTTGATTAATGATGTATGTAGTTCCATTCAACACCTGGGATTCTGCATGTACAGTTCATCCCGTGGCTGTTGCTGATGCAGGTCTCCTGATATCTGTTGAGCCACTGATGGGAAATGCTGGACATGATTCTAGAAGATCATGATGGTCACTTTTCATTCCAGCATTGTGAGCTTGCTTTAGTTTGGCAAGGACAGGTGCAAAAGAAAAGCAGATTTCCGTCATAGCAGTGTGTTCATAATAACGTTAGCACTGTGCTACAAAGCACTTGGAGGAAGTTCCTTTGGAGTCCTTCTTATTGCTCTGAAGTGTTAGCAGAAGTAGGACAAGCGGCAATAGAGTGATGATCAGCAATTAAAGAGGGAAGGCTAGTGAAAAAGGTGAAAAAAGCAACAATGGATTCAGTATCAAACTGGATGAAGCTGAGCCACCTGGTCTGATCTTGTAGCTGACCCTGCTTTGAGCAGGAGGTTGGACTAATGACCTTCTGAGATACCTTTTTACCTGAATTATCACATGATCCTAAAGAAACAGACAAGTGAAGTCAGAATTAGCTTACTAGTGTGGCATTTGGTAAGGTAGCAGAGTGAATAATTGGGGATGGAGCAGGGATGAAACTGTGTAAACTTATTTAAGCTTTTATCTTCATTTTTGTTTCTGTGTGTGTTAACAAAGAGAAGGGAAGAGACCTGATTATTATTTTCAAATTCTTGCTACAAAGGCTATGATCTGGGGAGCCAAAGTAGACTGAGGAGAAGGGAAAGCAGTGCAAGACATGCTTGTAGAGGAGCTCTGTCTTGTAGAGCGGATAGCTTGTGTTTAGATAGATAAAAGGACAATGCTCACAGAACACTGTGATTTTTATTTTTTTTTTAACTGGAAGACACTGGTTTCTTGGTAGATACCAAGAGGACTGTTAATCCCTAATATTTTTGTGCAGAGGATTTCCAGCTACTAAGTCGGTGTGTCTTTTGGACGTTGTCATGTGGCTCTTAATGCAGTGTGGACGACCTCAGACAGAGTGCCGACATAAAGCCATGGAGCTCTTCTATGAATTTGTTCCCTTATTACCAGGTATTTTTAATCACAATACACCATTATCTTTGCTTTCTAAACACTGTGCATACCTTCCTTTTATGTTTTCTGTGAAAAGTATTAATTACAAGAAAAAATACTTTTTTAAATAAATGTCTGTTCCCTCAGTGCTGTTAAGCAGAAACTGTGTAGTTGCTCATACTGGAAATCAAATACTGTGAGAACCTCAGGGTTTGTGGGATATTTGTGGGCATAGATGAGGGTTTTATTGTGAACTTCCTTCTAGCCAAAAAGGAGAACTTAGAGGCCCAGAGCTGCTGTTGTATCCAGCTATGAAGGCAGTATTTGCTGAGTGGGAACTAGTGGGAGTGTCTCAAAAATTGGCCACTTCTTTGTGGGTAATTTGGGTAGTATGACCAAGGCTACACCAGAACCAATACCTTCTCTGCTAGAAGATCCAGTTTAAAGTTTGGGCATGTCCATCCATTTGCCTCTAATTCCTTCCTACTTTGAAATGTGTTTTCTCCTAGAGAATTTATATTTTTGGTTTTATTTCTAACAGGAAACAAGTCTCCATCTTCTTGGCTGGCTGATGTTCTAAAAAACCAAGATGTTTCTTTCCTCATTAACAAATTTGAAGGAGGTGGCAGTGATGCCAAAAGTCCATCTGGGATCCTTTCTCAGCCGACTCTCTGTGGTATGCAGGAGCCCTTCAGTTTACAGACTGTCATGCGGTGGATGGATATGTTCTTAGCAGCACTGGATTGCTACAATACATTCTTTGAGCTGCGAATGATCAAACCTCATGAAATATGGAGTGAGTGATTATCTGTTGAATTAGGTTCTTTCATGTCTGTTACACAAAGCCCATCCAAGATGAGTTCCTAACTAGGACTTTAAGCTTTTTTCTTAAATGTAGAATTGATGAATTTGACAAACTCTCCCAAAGGTTTCAGTGACAGTTGTTGTACTGGGATGTTTTTTGATGAAGTGCTTTATTAATAGTGCACCTTAAAATGTTTCCTTTTAGTCTTGGAAATATACCTTTACATTTCTCTCCCTCTCAGTCATCACTCACTGGCAACTTCTTTTACTCTCCCATCTTCAAAAATAATTCTCTACAGCTAATTTCCCTTTGCTGAGGAGATCAACAGATTGTGTGTGTATGTATGTATGTATGTATTTGTTTTGTTTGTTTGTTTCCCCCTCCTAAATCCTTCCAGAGCTGTTAACGTGCTTTTTATTAATGTCTGGAGAACAAAGTCATCTTTTCAATTCAAGCCCTGTACATTTTCTCTTTCTTCAGTTCCTGATGCTTCACCTGCATCAGGTCCAAACCCCTTGTATTTGAATTTTGATTGGATACATAGTAATATCTTGTATAGCCATAGAGTCTCTCAAAGAGTTTTTCTTTTAATTATTCATGCCCGTCTAAACAAAATGCTTTTTTTTTTGTCACTGATAATACACTTGCATAGTTATTTTAATGTGAAGTCTTGTACAAGTTCCAGATTGTCTGTTTGTCAGTGTCGTCCTTTGGTTTAAAACCATACTGTAAGATCATTGTTGGATGCAGCTAGCATCCAGTTAGTTGAGAGCTTCTGTATCATTTCAACTTGGTCTGATTTTTCTTAGATAAAAATGCAAGATCCTCATTCTTGGAAGCTGTGCAGTTCTTCCTGGAAACTATTGCTTTGCATGATATCAGTGCAGTAGAGCAGTGCTTTGACTGCAGTTCAAAAGGCAGCATGTTCAGTCCACAAGAGAGAGACATGTATAATTACAGCAAGTGTACCATTATAGTTCGAATCATGGAGTTTGTCACCATGATCCTGGAAACGTGCCAGCAGGATTTCTGGAAGGTAAGCTCTGAAATCTGTAGTGGATAAAGGACACAAATTTTATATGTAGTTGAAGATTCGTGTCTTCACTGTGAGGTTAGTTCACTGGAGAACATCATCTTTCGTGGTGCTTTAATTGAAATTCATGTGTCGCAAACTGTTATGGCCTTAGCATGTAAGTGAAAGGATTTATATTGCACAGCTGAATTTTGGTGAGTGATGTAGTTTGGATTAGGGGAATTAATGTTTACTGTATATTCCAGTTGTATATTGACTATGAGATTCCTGTATGTTGACCCTGATATTGCTGTTCTGTATGGAGTACTTGCAGTGAATATTTCCTGTATGGCTTGTGATGGCCTTAAATGTGTGGAGGTGGTAGCTGCCTGAAAGTCAGAAAGGTCAGAAAGGCAAATAGTGGCAATTCAGTATAGATACTCAGGTCTTCCAGTTTGCCTAGTTTTGATGCAGTATAAACTCTACTTAACTATATAACGTATAGTACTTATAAGTCTCTTATGAAATGTACATTGCCAAGTTTAGTCCTGAGACTGTGACTGTCTGTTGTTCTCAGTTAATCTCTAATAGTGTGCAGAGGTGTACATCTGGATTTCAAAGTGATTACAGGTGTATAATCAAGACTGAAACAAACCGATGTGGACTTAAAAGATCTTAGGTGCAGTTTGATGAGATACCATATATCCTATGTATATTTTTATAGATACTTTTTTGTGTGGGTTAGCACAATTGTTTGAAATTCACACGTTCCACAGAGTAATAGAATGTCACTTAGTGAGAATAGTTACAGTTCAATGTTTGGTTTCATTTTAGGCAGAAGAACTAATGATAAGTAATGAAGAATATAATAGGGAAATCTAAACTAATTTTTAAATAAAGCTTTTATGTAATTTTTATTCTTTCTAGCTACTTGAGAAGGAGCTGCTTAATGCAAGTTTTATAGAGCTTCTCATGATGACAGTGTGTGATCCATCACATGTAGGCTTTAACACAGCTGATGTACAAGTCATGAAAAATCTGCCAGATATCTCAGTAAGACTCATGAAAGCTTTGATGAAATCTCCCTATAATGAATCTTTGAAACTGTGCATAAAAAAGAGAATCACACCGCAGAGGTAAGTGGGAATTTTCTGGTAAGCATGACTCCAGAACAAATGCCACCCACCATGAAAAATGGAAGATATATGATGTGTGGTTGCACATGGAGCTCCCCACCAATGTAATGTTACTACTTCTCTTTTCTCATTAGCCTTGAGGACCTTTGTTCTGTTGATCTGTTTAATTCAGAGACACGTTTTGATCAAGTTAAGTTTAGTGCTGTCCTTTCTGCCTGCAAGCAACTTCAGAAATCTGGCCTGCTTCATTCTATTCTTCATGATCAGGTAATTGTTCATCCAGAAAATAATGGTGAATATTTTTATACAGTAAAGAGCTTTTCCTGTGTAGTATGCCAGTATGAAAACGGAGAACAGATCAGATGAAGAAGTTAAGTAAAATGAGATCATCCGTGAAGAGCTGGAGTTGAATGGGATCAGAAATAAATGTTTTATGTTTATTCTACAAATCTGAGTAGCACAATACTTGAGGTTTGAATGATCTTTGTAGTTATGTCTGTCTTTCTCCAATTTCCATGATCTGGAGGCGACTAGAATCTACCTAAAACTTCCTTTTAGTGAGCTTCACAAGACTGAAATATAAAAAAACCCAGGATTTACTATCCTATAAAGGAACATTTTTCAACGATTTTTAAACACAGGACATTCGAAGTAATGAGAGAGGTTAGAAAATTAACACCTTCTGGCTGATCAGAAGCAATATAGTGGGTCTGAGTTGCAGGAAAATGGGATAGCGGTTGGGGGATGGGGATCTAGGCTATAGTTCTCAAATTCTTTCTACTAAGTTTCTATTTGTGGTAAATCTCTTATTTCAGGCTATGCGACAGCCACAGACAGGGAATTTGTCTATTAGCGAGCAAGGCTATATTTAACAGTTAACAAAATATGTAATTTCTGTGGGGGTGTTTGTCATCCATCCTTTATATGTCTAAGCAAAAGCTAGAGCAATGGTTGTAGGATGGCAATATTGGAGGAGCTGCATGGTTTACTTTTTGTGGCCCCCCCCCATTTTGACTAAACTGTTTATTTTACTTCCGTAGTAATGGTGTTACCTGAAAAAAAAAAGTCTGGGGGAGGATCAGAATCTTTTGAAGATTTTCAGATTACTGTTGGCTTTGTTCTGAACTTTGTACACAACAGCGTTGTCTTGTTAAAAATCTTGTTCCTCAGTTAGAAAGGTGTCTCGTCATGGTGTATTTGCTTCACTTTGTAAGAAGATGACCTGGAGTTCAGGTGTTTTCCTTAGCTATATGGATGGATTGGAAGGTCTTTTTGTTATTTTTTTCAGTGTATATTAATTATCACTTGTTTGTTTGTTTATTTCCATAGGATAGAGGGCCTCCTTTCTCAATTGGCTGTAAGCTTCTTTCAGTTGTTTATAAAGGCATTGCACCTGGGGGTGAAAGAGTATCTCTTCCATTGTTAGACATCAGCAGTAAGAAACTGGCCGATAGACTCCTGCAGCTAGCCTTTGATATTGATGACCAGGTAGGATACAATTGTCCAGTTTTAATACTCAATCATCATTTAATAGTTATCATCAATAGTCTTCTACCCATATTTTGTGTAGCAGAGACTGATGTTTATTTATTTTATTACAGAGGAGCTGTAACAATTCTCTAGCTTAATTGAGTGACAATTGTAGATAACAAACATTTCGCTGTTCTGTTTATACTTTATTTTTGTGCTTTCTGGTAAGATAAAACAGTTTGGGATGGGAGCTTTAAAAGACTCATGTGCTTTTCTAAGAAATGACTGGAATTTAATGTGCTTGAGATAACTATCTCTCTACCTTAATTTTCCCAGTGTGAGGAGCTAGTAAGTCTGCTCTTGAACACAGTAGTATTATCTGTGCCACTATCAGGAACATCCCAGAAGAACCTGCTCAATTTCTGTCATGGACAGTATTTCTACAGCCTGTTCTCAGAAACCATTAATCAACAGCTGCTGAAAAACCTGGATATGATCATAGTCCAGCTCATGAAATCATCTGTCAGCAACCCCCAAATGGTATTGAACTTCTTCTTTAAAAGGCGAATGTTAGAATGTTAGAAGTAACACTTTTTTTGTTGTTGTTATAGGTAGATGTAACTGAGCGTGTTGTGAGGAAAAAGTGTATTTGGTTGCACTTTGGACAGCATTGCATTGATAGGATTTTAGTTGGTGGGGTTTTTTTTTGTCATGGCCTGTTGGCATTATCTTCATGATCTCTGGCAACCTCACATAGGCTGTCTGTTGTCTCATGTCAAACTTAGTGGAAAGTGCTTACATATCACCTATCCTGAAATCTTAGAATTTCAGGGTGTCTTTGCATAGGACTTGATATCAAGAATGTCCTTTCATAGCAAGTCTGATAGTCCCCCTTTACCATCTTTGATTTTCCATTGATGAGTGGTTCCAGAGCATGTGGACTGGATTTGTTTCGAATAAAACTAAACTGGAAAATGAACTCCAACCACTAATGGGCCTTTAGTCCATAGTACAAGAGCAGAGCTAGATCAAAGTATTAAAAAGAGAGACATACACATACACAACCCGCTGTGACCCGAAATAAATACAGGGTAGTTGTCGTGCACTCATTCTCAGTACCACTTGTTTTGCTCAACAGACTTTCTCCTGTTAATCCATAGTACTTACTCAGTAGTGTAAGACACACAGCTCATCTTCAGATCCACAAAGGAGACATGTTATAATGGAGAAGCCTTCCTTCAGTGTTTCTGACTAACAGAAGGGTCAAAAAGAAAAATCAAAATTCCATTTTCCCTTTTGCTTAAAAAGATGCTCAAGAAAGTGGAGAATCCTTTTAAAAATTACATCTTTTTTAATCCAAGATGCTTAAAGGTGTTACTTCCAAGGAACATTATAAAAGACTGGGAGCATTTTTTGGGGTTTTTTTTTTTTTTTTGTAGCACAAGGAATTGTTTAATTTCATCATGGAGAGTTGTATATGGTTTTTAGAAGGCTAGTTCTTGTGATTGAAAGAAATGATTTGTAGTGTTTCCTGTGCAGAGCATGCCACAATAGATTTACTTTTAAAAGTGTGTCTGATTAAATGATAAATGATTAGTAGATAAGCTACTAATTTATACTGGCTACACGGGGCAGTAGAGTTAAAGTCTTCACTTCATTAATTAAGGTAAATAGCCAAATTGGGTCAAACAGACACTTTTCTGTTGTCTGCTCTTTGACCTAAAAAAAAAATGATTAATTACATTTTATAAGATACTGCTCTCTAGTTTTATGCATTTGTGACATGCGAGAAGTAAAACTAAGGCTTATTTTACTATACCCATCCAAATCTGATGAAATCACAAGGTTGGTAACATTAATCCAGTTTATTAGAGGGTTGCCAGCTATTCAAGAAGAGGATGAAGAATTCAGGTTTGGAAGTTGATGACTTAATTTTTGAAGAAAAGAGATTGAGGCATAGATTGTATATGGTATACTGTGGCTTATTTTTCTTTTTAAAATGAATGCAAGTGAGGTAGCCTATTTCTTCTATTTCTCAGCTTCACACTAAGATTTTCAAATATTGATATTTAGAGTTAGTCTGGATTGTTATTTATTTCTCCATATTCACACAAAAGGTATGGGAAGGAATTGCTGCACTGTACCTTAAATGAGGCAGGAGTAAATTGGATAGAAGTCTCTCTTTTGAAAAGTGTGTGCTTTTGATTTCCTGCAGAGAGACTTCTGTATCACTTTGAGATTTAAATCTATAATTGCTATGTGATGGGTTCTTTTATTATTGCCCATACTAATGAAGAAATCCCATCATCCTTTCATTTGGGATACTAGAATCTAGCTGTTGCTTTTCCTTCCAGGTTGGTAGCATTTTGAATGGCATGTTAGATCAGAGTTTTAGGGAGCGTACAGTACGCAAGCAGCAAGGAGTGAAACTGGTCACAGCTGTACTAAGAAACTGGGAGAAACTGGACAGTTGGTGGGCCAGAGGTTCAACTCCTGAGAGCAAAATGGCAGTCTTGACCCTGTTGGCAAAAGTTCTGCAGGTATGCATTGCTTTGTAAACTCCAGGTAACTTTTCTGATGCTGTAGGAATTGTCTTGTTTTAAAGAAATGCTATTTCATTCTAATGTTTTATGTTGGAAAAAAAAAAAGTTAGAGAATAGCAGTATGTGATTTTTTTTTTTTTTTTTTTTTTTTGCAAAGTACAGAAAAAATATTTAGACAGGCAGAAATTTCTAGATTTTGCACTACCCCGTCTTTTCTTTTCTTATGATTGCTGTCATGTTTTAGTTGCCTCTTTCCCTTTTGGATAATTGCTTTAAGTGCAGGGAGTAAACTTTGAAACTGAGCAGCCCCTAATAATGTTCTTTGTCATGTTAATGTCCAGAAAGTCACAATGGAGGAGTTCTCCATATCAACAGACTGCAGAAAGATCTTCAAAAACCTTTACTTTCTGTTATCTTGGTGGTTTGGTCTTTTTTTCTTTCTCTATTCTAAAAACATAATGTATCTACTTATCTACTTATCCTGTGGCAGTTTTTACTTGCAAAAGTAGCTGTATGCAAATATACACAAAGATCACTTACTGAGGATTGTTTTCTTTTTTTTTTTTTTAAAATAATTAGTTCTTTTAAAATTGAATTGAACACAGCATGTGAGCTATATTGCTGTATTAGCTGGCAGTGAAGTGACAAGCAGGAAATCTGGCTTTGAGAGGGAGCTTAATGTTTTCTTGAACTGGAAAATATCCAACATTATGATTTTGTTTGTAGTGTTTAGGAGCTTTCAGAATTATTCTTGGTTATAAAACCAAAATAATTCTGTATGTGCTTTTTATTAAGTCATTGTATTTTCGGAAGTAATCCTATAGCTCATGGGGTTTTTTATTGTTCATTAATAGAATGATCTCTTTGACTAGTGAAAACAAAATCTTAATTTTCTTGTTTCCTGTGTCATTCCAGATAGACTCTTCAGTTTCTTTCAATACCAGTCATGAAGCCTTTACAGCTGTTTTTAATACCTATACCAGTCTACTTATTGATCAGAATTTAGGCTTAAATCTTAAGGTAAATTGCTCACTTGAGTGGCTTCCCTGCCCTCCCCGGACTAGAATGTTAGTTGTTAATGAAATTCTCTGTTATTTGGCTTAAGTTTTACCTTAGTTTGCACAGTAACATGGACACCACTTCTTTTTTTTAATTATGTTCTCTTCAACATCCTAAGAATTGTAAATGCTTTTCATTCTTCAGACAGAAGGCAAGATCACAGACATCATGCCTTGTTTTTAGGTGCTCTTTTGTATTCTTGCCCAAATGAAAGACATGTAATTTTTAGGAAAAACAGAAGTACTGTCAGTTGCAAATTGTTTAGAACTCTGTAGTGTTCATTTGACAGCTTAATAAGCTTTTAGCAAGGAGCAGCATTTCTTACACATCAAATTACAATTTGCATGATTTCAATGTCCGTGTCTGCAAGTACGAGACCAGTACTAATGGATTAACTGTTGTATGTGCCTTGGTCAGGAGAGGGAGATACAGTACTGTTTATTGAAAGTGGAAGATACAAAGGATGGTGGAGCATAAGGTTGGGACTAGAAGATTAAAAATTTTGTATTCATGAAACTGCTTTGCATGTTTGCTGCTCTGCCAGCCTGCCTTTAGCCAGACAGGGTTTTGTACTGTACCATGCATTCAGAATAGTAAAGTTGAGGATCTTGCTTTAGCTGCCACATTGCGCATTAAATCAGCGACTTGTGTGAGAGTATACACTTGCTTAAAAGAACAGTGGGGTCTTATTCATAGCCATGTCAGCCGTGAGATGTTAATTAGCTTTTAGCAATAGCTCAGTAGTGTCCAAAGCTGTTTTCTGAACTGACACCTGAAAGATGAGCAGCTACATAACATCTCTTTATCAGTACACAACCATTGAATCAGAAACCACAGCCACTGCTGCTACATTGTGGTCCTACTTAGATTGCTTCATAGTAAGAGAATAATATATTTTGTTTTCGTTTGAAACTGCTTGGTTTTGTTAGTTTGTTTTGTTTTTTTTTCTTCAGGGCCAAGCAGTGGTAATTCTCCCTTTCTTCACTAATTTGACTGGAGAAAAACTTAATGACCTTAAGAATGCTCTTGATCAACTTGTGGCTTTCAATTTTCCCATGAGATCTGATGAGTTTCCCAAAGGAACCTTGAAGCACAACAACTACGTAGACTGCACTAAGAAGGTCAGTATTTCTAACAAGTGTGTAATTAAAAGTCTAAGTGAAGTGTGTCTAGAAACAGTGTTTCACAGGATCTGGAATTATAGAGTGGGACTGTCAGTTCACAGAAGAAAAAATAGCTTTTTAGTTTCTGAGTTATGTCTTTATTCAGAAGTTTAATGTACAGATGCACATTAAACAAACATATCCTCCTGCGTGTCTGTTTCTGATCAGTATTAAAAAATGATGATGTAATTTGATTGAATTTATTTGATCCACTGTGGTTCCTTTTGTTATTCATTACTTCTTTTTCAGTTTTTAGATGCATTAGAATTGTCTCAGAGCCCAATGTTGTTGCAGTTGATGACAGAATTCCTCTGTAGGGACCACAAACATTTCATGGAGGACTTATTTCAAGCCAGCTTCAAAAGAATTTCCAGAAGGTCAGTCTATTGGATTTTGCTCTTGTTCTCATTGAGTTTTTGCTGAAGCAAATGTGCTTCCTCTATTATGTTGTCCTTGCAATAGTGATGATTTACACCAAAAAGTTTTACATTATAGTTTTAATTAAGATTTTGCTTTTGTCTTCACATTTCCAAAATATTTCTGAAGTATGAACAAATGGCACCAGTTTCCAGATGACGCTTCCAAAGCCTGGCCATATTTTGTAAAGCTTTCTGTAAATTTGCTTTTCTGGCAGATTTCAGTTGAAGATAGTAATTATTTGTGCTACCTGTATTTGCTATCCCTATAAGTTGATAGCACTTAAACTGACAGTGAATTACGTTTTTCAACCCCTTTGAAAATACAACAGCACATTCATTTAATTGAATGTTTCCAGGGTGGTAGATTGTAGGCACAGATGTGCTCTGTCCCCAGAAGAGGTCTTCAGTCTCTTCCACACCGAATGTTTCCAATTCATAATGGGCTATTAAGTAATACTATTTTGGAACATGCAGTTTCCTGAACCAGTTCACTTACCTTATGCCCAAATCTCATGTTTGAAATTTTAGGTTTTATAAAATTATTCAGAACAACAATTTATCTAGTAGTGGTAGGCTTGGTAGGCCATAACAGTGAAGTCTCCTTGGATTTTTCCTTCTTGTTTGCCTCCATCCTTCACATGCATCAGATAAACTTAGGGGTTTTTTAGGTTGTTCAGTGAAGGGAACTGAGAAAGTTAATGATTGCTTTTGGATTGAACTAACAAAAGATATACAAACAAGCTTACCATCAGTTGCGGAGTAGGAAGCTGACATTTTCTTTGGAGAGCTCCACAATAAGCGGTGATTCAACCTGATCTTTCATGTCTTGTAGGATGATAACCCAAGAGAGTATGAATGCAGGCAGTAAAAATTCTAAATATCTCAGGGGTTTGAGACATAAATGGAGTCTGGTAAAAGAGTTTTCAGCTTGAGATTTCCATCTTCTTTAGGAGCACCACTGACAAACAAGTGTTATTGTTGGACACTGTTCACAAAATGTTCCAGAGCGAAAAGCTACTTTCAAATACTACTCGACAAGCATTTATGGATCGCTCTCTCCTCACTCTCTTGTGGCACTGCAGCTTGGATGCACTGAGAGAATTCCTTGGCAAAATTATAGTACAGGCTATGGATACACTTAATTCCAGATTTACAAAGGTATTAATTCCTCTTTTTTTTATTTTTATTTTATTTTTATTTTTAGGATTGGGGCAGGTCTAATAAAATATTCGTGTTGGTATGTACATTTTGCTTAGCTGTGAGTGAAAAGCTAATTGAAAGCATTTGCTTTCTAGTTTTCTGTATCTTGAAGCAGAAGTTTGTGCCACTTACATAGTTTGATTATTATTGAGAAACTTTTATTGATTCCTCAACATGCTTTTCCTTTGAAGTTAACGTATGTTTGCGTATCTACTGCGTATAAAAATCAAAGTTGAAATGATAGATATGTATAGATAAAGGGGTCTGAAGTTATGTCAAACTAAAATCCTATTCTAACTTTGAAATGTAAAAGCTGTATAGAATTATAACCTGTTATTACATTGTAGGAGAGAGGTATTCATCCTCCATAATGCAAGCTCTTAAGTTAGGTGACCTACTTCTAGAGAAATAAATACACCTTCTCATCATTGCAGAGATCCTTCAGCAAGGGATTAGGAGCACAGATCTTCCTTTTTCTATGTACAGTCTATCCTCCAATTTAGAGTATAGTTACATACAATGATTTTGTTGTCAGTGGAGATCTCTGCTCTTGCTGTAGTCCCACCATGTTTCTCTTGCTGTAAATATTAGCACCAAAGTGACGTGCATAAAGAAACTTATGAATTGATACCCAGTATGGTAGCAGGTATGTGTGTTTTCTTTACAGGTGAGCTGTTACTTGTTCTGCTTATTTCACTGCAGTATCATTGTAATGATTTAGGCCAATTGTAGTTAAGACAGCTCACCTAATAAAGAGCAGGTCAACATAGTTTTAATAACTGTTTTACACAGAATCTGTCAATTTTTTTTATCATCATCAGCTCCTTCCTCTGTTTTGGAAGGTAGGAGTAAGCTGAAGGCTGTTTAGTAGAAACTACAGTAACTGTGGAGCGGCTTAGGAAAGGCAGGATCCGGGAAATCATTCTGAGGTTTTTCTTATTTGTTTCCAGTCCAGTGAACATGCTTTTGACACACAAGTCACCAAGAAAATGGGCTATTACAAGCTGCTAGAAGTGATGTATGTGCGTCTTTCAAAAGAGGATGTTTACTCCAAGGACTCTAAAATTAACCAAGCTTACCGTGGCTCCATGAATGTAGAAGGAAATGAACTTACCAAGACGCTAATAAAGTAAGACTATTATTTATTTTATATCCTTTTGATTTCTAATTAGGTTTTGGGCAGATAGGCTTTTTAAGTATGCCATATAAAGCAGAAGATTGATTCGTGCAAGGGTAAATGTAATCTGTGATACAGCTTTTGATGTTAAATGGAATACACAATATTGAATTTGCATTGACAGGATGGTCTCTAGTGTAGACTACAGTCCTGTGTCAGGATAACTTTTGCCTTCTGCTTTTGCCTTTTGTTTTTTTTTTTTCTTCTATTTGGTAAGCCTTATCCTTCAATTTGTATTTTCATGATTTCGGTTTCAGTATACTTCCACTTCTATGTAGAGTATGGTTCTGTGTTGTAAGCTGGGTATTTATATGATTGATGAGGAGATGGGATGGGTTTTCATTTACATTTCATAATAAAGTGGCACACCCAGTAGGTGTAATTTGGTTTAATCACCACTGCAGAGGAGGACACAAGATTAATGCTGAATATATATGCTAATTAATATTACTTAGTTCATTTAATAGTCTGGAAAAAAATGTCTGAATTGCTGTTCACTTTTTTTTTTTTTTTTTTGCTTTGGTTTAGTTTTATTTTACAATACTATGTCCTGTGAGGACTTCAAAGAATTTCTTGGCTGTGATTTGCAGAAGATCTATAAATGGCTATGGGCAAAAGACCTATAGAAATTGTACCTAAACAAGTTTTCTCTGGCTAATCTATAGCATAGGTTAGCATGCCTATCCATTCATAATTTCTTGGGAAATGACATCAGAGAGATGTATGTATATGCTGAAACATATATGCATCTTATCTGAAAATGGCCTATCATAATATTCCGGGCATTAAGGACTGCTGTGTGAATACTTGGGGAAGCTGTCTTTGTCATTTCTGAATGAATTTCAATTTTAGCACAATATACCTGTGGAGAACTTGGTTTAATCTGATACTGCTATAACAACAAAGATTTCTTGAAATTCTGTTGATTCACTGATCTCTAATTGGGGCCTTTCTTGTGCTGCTCAAAAAAAAGACTTCTGATGGTGTTTTCTTGCCTGTTTGTATTTTAAGGTCATGCTATGATGCATTTACAGAAAACATGGCAGGAGAGAGTCAGCTGTTGGAGAAGAGGAGACAATATCACTGTGCAGCATATAATTGTGCTATTGCTGTTATCAGTTGTGTCTTCACTGAAAGTAAATTTTACCAAGGGTTTCTCTTTACAGAAAAATCAGAAAAGGTGAGAAGCTGTTGTTGCTGTAGAAGGCTTCCAGAACATGAGACACAAAGTGATGTTACCTGATTACAGTAAATCAAAGAAATAAACCTGAATTACACACACCTATATTAACAAACTACCCACTGAGGCAATGAAAGGAGTTGTAGCTGACTTCCATGCATTCTTCTTGTAATTTGAATTGATGATGAAGGTTTTAACATCTGATTAGAAATGGGTGAAGTAGTAATACATTTACCCTGTTCTCCCTCCACTCTCAGTCAGTTTTCTAAAATATGAGAAAAACCGCTATTGTTTAAGTTATCCAGTGTTTGGAATATACTTGAACAAGAGATACCCTCTTTACAGAGCACATTGTGCTCTGTGTTCTTGAGTAGTTTAATAGCAAAATTTTCTTTAGATTATTGATCTAGAAGTGAAAATATGCTATATTTTCTATTTTGTATATTGATCTGTTTTGGGTTTTTTAAAGAAGAAATAAAATACTTTCAGAGCAGTTGCTATTGTGTGCAGCATTATAATTTCAGTATTTCCAAACATGCTTTGATTTGCAGAACCTGCTGATTTTTGAAAATTTGATAGACCTGAAGCGTCAGTATACATTTCCTGTGGAAATTGAGGTGAGTGGAATTGCTGGGCTTTAGTGTTCCTACGTAAAAAATTAGTATGGTTTCAACACAGTAGTCACTGTAGGCCAGATCAATTGTTACATACAGAGAAAGAGGATTCTGTAGTGAATAAAAAATGAAGTACTCCTCTAATGTTTTAAAATACGTTTTTCTGAGAGAAATCCAGACTTGAAATTTAGAACACACCTGCAGTGTAGTTAACTTTAATATATGTTTTAGCACACTTATTCTTGCAGTGAATCCCTGTAGGAATAAGTAATTTTGCTCTTGCTCTGTTGCATTAATTATAACCATGTACAACATGGGATTTCTGTTAATGTTAAATAGTTCTGATTATTTTTGGCAGTTCTGTAAATAATTGTAAATAGACTGTAGATTAAAAAAATTATAATTTTCAAATTTTATTTCTTGCTGTTTAGGTGCCTCTGGAAAGGAAGAAGCGGTACATTGCTATTAGAAAGGAGGCCAGGGATGCAGGGAATAGCGGTCAGGGTATGAAAGTCATTTATGACTATGAAAAAAATGCCTTCTTACCCTTTCATACAGTGTTCATTCATGTGTTGCTAATTGGCTTCTATAGTAGCAGGAACAAATAAAAGCAGTCAATGTGCTTAATCTAAAAACCAATTCCCACCCACCCTCAAGTTTTAATAGCAAATAAAGGCTTGTTTCTTGTAATTACCTTGATTAATGGTCTATTCTTTTTCCTATTTAGATGAACCCAAGTATTTAGCTTCTGCATCATACATGATGGATAGCAGTTTGAGTGAGGAAATGAGTCAGTTTGACTTTTCTACTGGAGTCCAAGGTTTTTCTTATAGCTCCCAAGATGTTATAGCTAGCAGTGCTCGTTTCAGGAGAAAGGTAATTTTTTTAGTGACCTATGTGCTGTGAGGAAGAAAAGTTATATGCCTTGTAATAATTACATGCATTTGTTGGGGTTAAGAAAGAGAAATTTCTAGTCTTCTATATTTGTTCTACTTGACTAAGAATGCATCCCTCCAGAAGATGGGGGAGAGGACTTGAGCTGTGTTGTGTCAGTCACTTTTCTTCTTCCCTTCTTTCTGGAGAAAACCAATGCCCTACCTTGGGTTTCTGAAGTTGAGTAATGTGAGTGAAGTCCAGCCAGAGTTGTAAAAAGGTACTTGTAAACAGTATTCTGTGA
This sequence comes from Nestor notabilis, assembly GCF_000696875.1. Taxonomy (NCBI): domain Eukaryota; kingdom Metazoa; phylum Chordata; class Aves; order Psittaciformes; family Psittacidae; genus Nestor; species Nestor notabilis. The sequence continues at coordinate 39,605 of NW_009910494.1, forward strand.
TGGTTGTCTCCTCCCTCATTCTGGCAGGTAGTAAAGTCAGAGTTAACATGAACTTGACATCTCTTGGCACAGAAAATAAGATGATGTGCACAGCTGGTACATATCTCTGGGAAGTGCCTGTTTGAACAACACATCTGATGTATTCCCTGTTGCACACACTGAGCATATAGTTGAATCTGTAAACACAGATAAGATCAGAATGACTCATGGTATTACCATGATTTAAAAGAAAATGGAATGTTGTTACTGATCATAGTAATGCTTTTTTTTCAGGAGCCCACAGAATACATGGTTTTAAATGATGAGATGGAACTTGAAATGGATGAATTCAACCAACATGAATGTATGGCTTCTATGACCATTCTGATTAAACATATGCAGAGGAACCAGATCACACCCAGAGTGGAGGAGGCCAGTATTAACCAAAAAATCAGCATTTTTTCACTAACTATACCAAGAAAAGGGAGTCATGATTGAATCCCTTCATTTGTTTGTTTTCTTAGCTGTATTATAATGAGACCTGTGTGGCTTGAGCTGGGGGCTTTTTGGCTTGGTAATTGTTTGATCCATAAAGTGAAATTATTTTTGCTCATTTCTTTTAAATTTCAGGGTACAGTTCCAGTAGATCTTCCTCTATGGATGAAATTTCTGCATGGCAAATTAGGAAACCCATCAGTACCACTAAATATTCGCCTCTTCATAGCAAAACTTATTGTTAACACTGAGGATGTGAGTAACTTTTTTGTCATATTTTTTTCTGTTAACATAACAGGTTGTATTATAATATCAACTGTGTAACTCTTGGGGGGTAAAATATTTCAACAGCTGAGACTTTTGAGTCAAGCAAATTGACTAGTTTGGCATGAAAAACGGGAGTGCATTCATAGCCCAAGATTCCAGATAGTGCCAGTATTTTGAATGTAGAATAAATACTTTTCCTCCCAAACTCTACTTCTGTAAGTAGAGGGTGTCCACAATACGTGTCTTCTGTAAACTCTAAGTAGTGATTCTTTGATGCAGGGCAAGAGCTGATTATGTTTGCCATCTTTGCAGGAAAAAATATAATGTTTTTTTCAACAGTCACGTATGAGTCTTACGGAAACCCTTCAAGCTAAATGATACTCTTGTTGCAGAAACATACTAAGATAGCATAATGTATCTTTGCCTGGAAAGAAACATTTCCTAACTCTCCTTCTGTAAAACATTCTCGTCCTATTTCATACAGTGGTCATAAAGTAAAATGTTTCTGTCTGGAACATTCCAAATCCAAAAAGACTGAATTTCAGAATTAATTCAAGCAGCTTTATACCCATTTAATGCTACTTTCATAGTAAAGCTATCTGAAGAGACCTCATAAAGCTATCTGGAGACCTCACAGCAGCCTTCCAATATCTGAAGGGGGCCTACAAGGATGCTGGGGAGGGGCTCTTCATTAGGGACTGTAGTGGTAGGACAAGGGGTAATGGCTTTAAACTTAAACAGGGGAAGTTTAGGTTAGATATAAGGAAGAAGTACTTTACAGTGAGGGTGGTGAGGCACTGGAATAGGTTGCCCAAGGAAGCTGTGAATGCTCCAACCCTGGAGGTGTTCAAGGCCAGGTTGGACAGAGCCTTGGGCGACATAGTTTAGTGTGTGGTGTCCCTGCTCATGGCAGGGGGGGTTGGTACTAGATGATCTTAAGGTCCTTTCCAACCCGAACTATTCTATGATTCTATGAAATGGAAGGACAGATGAATGGCATACTCTTTCAAATCCTTTAGGGACGGGTTTTCTGAGTGAGAGCCATATTAAGTGGGCCCTAGTGAAATAATTAACTTTATGTGAATACTTGGTAAAGGTTTATAAGCAGAAGTGAGGAATGTAGTTATGGATACTTTTTATTTTAAAGTTATTTTAAAATTTTTGTGATTGCTGCTTCAGAGGTTAAGCAAAGTCATAAGAGGTTGATTTAGCAGTCTTACCTGTAATGATTATTGAATAACAGGTTATTGAATAGTTGGATAATTTGTATTTGTGCATCGATTCTCCTGTTTTCCATAGGTTTTCCGACCTTATGCAAAGCAGTGGCTTGGTCCATTGCTGCAGCTTGTTGTTTCTGGAAATAATGGAGGCGAAGGGATCCATTATATGGTAGTGGAAATAGTAGTCACTGTCCTTTCCTGGAGAAGTGTAGCCACTCCCAAAGTAAGGAAATATGAAATTCATTTTTATTATTGTTGTGACTATTTGGTGAGGAATGAGAGAGTTGGTTATGATACGCTTATAATAATTTTCTTCATCAGTTCACTGTTAACTTCAAATATAGCTTATTCACTTGCTTGTTTTCATGAAAGAATAGCTGTCTTCATGTTGGAGTTACTGTATTTATTTTTGCTCCTATTCATTGCAGGGAAGTATTAAGGATGAGATTTTAGCTAACAGATTGCTTGAATTCTTGATGAAGAATGCCTTTCACCCAAAAAGAGCTGTGTTCAGACACAATCTGGAAATCATAAAGACAGTTATAGAATGTTGGAAGAACTGTCTCTCCATACCTTACAGGTAAGCATTTGGAAAATTGCTTTCTTTTATCAGTATTTCAAGAATATAAGTGAACATTACTAAATGAGATGAAAAGACAAAATCAACTGCATTAGTAAACTTTTTGTCCCTAGATTTGACAGTGGAACTTCAGAACTGAACTAGCCAAAGGTTGTAACTTAATTTGCAAAACAATAGGGAGAGAGACAGGGAAAACAGGTAGAGGAGTACAACAGCAACAACAAAAGCAGAAGTAATCTCTGCAAAGAGTTACGGTTTATTTGAGATTTTGAGTATTATCGCTGAATATTGGTGCACTCTTCCTAAGACTTGTGTGATCTGCTCCTAAAGCTGTTGCAGAGACCTTGTTTACAATTTGAGTTTACAATCTTTTTTTTTCTGTAAAAACTTCTTCATTGAAGCTAAATACTTACTTCTTTCTGAATATATGATTTCTGGTTTAGTGGGAATGTATATGCATATATACGTATTTTCTGCTGATTTTGGTGAGGTTGTATATATATGTATTTATATACGCAGAATGAGTGATTTATGATGTGTATATTTGGGGGTTTTCATGTATATCATTACCTTTATGTTTTTATCCAACAGTTTAATATTTGAGAAGTTTTCCAGTGGAGACCCTGATACAAAGGACAATTCAGTGGGAATTCAGCTGCTGGGAATTGTTCTTGCTAACAGTTTACCTCCTTTTGACCCAAAATGTGAAATAGATCGTGTCAGGTGAGAAATTCACCAACTGAATGATTCTGATAAAAACTTAAGACAAAAAGAGCAAATCTAACTTGTCAGAATGAAGTTTAGGAGCTATATTGCTTTGTTCATTGGAATCCCATCATCCCTTTGCTGCTGTCTGTCAGATGTAATGCTTTTCTAGCTGCAAACTGCAGACCACGCTTATTTTGGAAAAATATCTAGAAGGATGAAGACATTCGTACAGTGGGCGCCTGGGTTGCAGTTTCATGGGAATTGAGAGAGTTAGGAATTGCCAAAGCAGGGATTTGAGACACTGCAGGTGGAAAATCCATGTTGTGCTGTATCCAACTCTTCTAAAAGCTGTTCCCCTAGGCAGCTCAGGTAGGTTTTTTGTTTCAGTTTAAAACTGGATGCTGGAGTAGTGGCTTACAGTAGGTCTACCTTTTGTTTTAGGTATTTTCAGGCTTTAATCAGCAACATGGGCTTACTGAAGTATAAAGAAGTTTATGCAGCTGCAGCAGAAGTGTTGGGTCTTGCTCTTCAATACATTGCTGAGAGAGAAAATGTAAGTGAACTGTATTGTGTGTGTTACCATTCCTGTCTTAATTCTGTGTGCATCTTTTACATGACTACTCAATTCATCTTCAAAAATGAATATGTTTAAAATTCAGTAGTGTTTGTCCAACAGATCAAATTAAAGGTTTAAACGGTTAACTTATGAGGAAAAGAATTTGAGAGCAGACTAAATGCAGAGGTTTTGCCCTGCTGTTTTGGAGTTGACAGTAAATGGCTTTGTTCAGCTTTTGCCAATCAGCAACTCTGATCACTGGCATGGTACTTTGAAGTTGGGGTTTTTTTTAATTAAAATAAAATTGCAAGTTGGGAAGCTTTAGGACTACCTTTTGAATATCTGTATCTGAGAATATTTAATAACGTGCAAGTTTTGATGTAAAATTAAAAATAATAATGTAGGTATTGTACTTAATTTTGAATCCAGTTGTTTTCTAGGTAGTGAATAAGGTGAATGCAAAACTGTTACTCACCAAAACCTTCAGTAGTAGAACTAGAGAGTAATGCTTGATGATCACAGGAGTCAGTTTGGGGCAGATGCTAGAAGTACTTCTTTACACTGCAGTTAGTGAACTACTGGAATTTGTTGCCAGAAGAGGTACTAGGGTTAAGTAGTATCAGCAGGTTCAAGGAGAAATTAGGCACATTCATGCTCAAAAAAAACCCCAAACCATTAACAAATTCTAAAAACAATAGACAACAATGTACACTCTAGGATCCCTAACTTAATGACAGAGGTATGTTGGGTTGTACGAGATAAAAGGAGGACAAAATGCAGCCAGGCTCATGTGCTCCCTCTAAAGAGCACTCTGCAGCTACTATTGGACACAAAAATACCAAGATACTGGCTAGGTGGATTACTAACCTAATCCTTCAGGTTATTCTTACTTCTCTCCCTACCATTCTTACTTATTTCCCCACTTAATTGCGTTCTGGTTCTTTCACACTTTGTAGAGCATATTTCATAAGTTGAATTCCTGCAGTCTTCTCTTTTAAAGTCTTCCAAGTTCCATTAAGAGCAGTATTTTGAATAAATGAGCAAAGATGGTGCAAATATTTTATCCTACAAAAGGCCTATTTCTTGGACATTAAGTGAAGGTTGCTGATTATTTTTCACCTTTTCACTAAAAATGTCTATTTTTTTTTACATTCGTTAGTTGGAAATCTGCCATACCGAATTAGAAGCCACTTAGTTTTTGTTATATATATGTGTTATATACTTTACAATGTATTTTACATAAGCGTACTAAGCAACTTGTATTTCAAAATAAAGGCGTTGGTTTCAAACTTATCAAAGAAACCTCACAAAAGTATTGTTTAAGCAGGCAATCGTGTTTCAACCAAGCATAGCTGTACAGCAGCCATGAAGCACCATAAATGTCAAGGTGAGGTGGGTGGATCTTACCTAGCAAAATGCAGTAGAATCAAACAGTACAGCAGCAGAACTATGTGTCATTAAGGTGGTTATGAGTTTCATGGCTATCTTTGTCTTACTGTCTTTCTCATTTTCAGGTACTTGAAGATCCAGTTTATGATTGTGTCATAAAACAATTAAAACATCATCAGAACACCCAACAGGATAAGTTTATTCAGTGCCTGAATAAAGTTGTTAAGAATTTTCCGCCTCTTGCTGACAGGTATGTCATGATTCACATGGTATGTTCATTGTAGATCTAGAGGAATAATAGAAAATAACTTGGTTTTCTTTGTGGGTTCTGGCTATGTTAAGGTTTATGAACGCAGTATTCTTTTTGATTCCCAAACTTCATGGTGTGATGAAAACCTACTGTCTGGAAGTAATAATGTACCGCGCAGAAGAAGTAGCAGATCTCCACTTGCAGTTAAAGAGTAAAGACTTTATCCAGATCATGAATCATAGGTGAGTGGTCATGTGATTACAAATGTGGATGCACAGTCTAAATTTATTGGTAACACTTTCTGTGCTGGCCACAACATTTTTAAATTTAGAAGTATTTATAATTCGTGTTCACTTTTTGGTCACCGCTCTCCTAATTTGAGCTGGTGGAATCTGGGAGTTAAGTATTAGGATGGTTAGTTCACTGTGAACAACAAAAAACCCTAAATAGCACTATAGTAGAACACCACTGGGATGAGAATTTCTGTAATATGTATTAGTTTAGTTAAATTCTTACTCTTAGATTGAACTCAAGAGTACTTACCTAAAGCTCTTTATGCAAAACTTAAACTAAATATTATTGCTAAAATCTAAATAGATCTTCTGTTTCTGTGTGTAGCTGTGAAGAGAAAAGTGATGTAACAATTATTTTTATTTTTTTTCCCCCCCCACTCTTTTTAGGGATGATGAAAGGCAAAGGGTTTGTTTGGATATAGTGTACAAGATGCTGTCTAAACTAAAACCACTAGAACTTAAAGAACTTCTTCCTGGAGTGACAGGGTTCATTTCCCACCCTTCTGTAATATGTCGACAGCGCATGTATGATATTCTGATGTGGATTTATGATAATTACAGGTGTGTATTCACTGCAGATCTTGTCTTTCAGGCAGAGTGAAAGTGCTTGAAACGCTGTCTTCCAACAGCTTGTGCCCAGAATTCTTCCTGTTCTCAGAAGGATAGAGCCTGTGGTTTGCTGAAGTGGCTCTGGCCTTTGGTTGTAATTCTGTCCCTTTCACTAAGGGACAAAGAGCGAGACCTGAACTTGAGCCCAGAATTAGGATGTTGCATCACCACAGCATGATGGCATAAGAGGTCTTAGCTCTGATACTCGTATTCTTTTTCTTATTGCCAGAATTTGTAACTAGTATGAACTATACACTAAAGAAGTTTGTTTATAGGTAGAAGGTATGTTACAGAATCATAAAATGGTTTAGGTTGGAGGGGACCTTAAAGATGTTCTAGTTCCAGCTGTCCTGCCGTGGCCAGGGTCACCTTCCACTAGACCAGGTTACTCAAAGCCCCATCTAGCCTGGCCTTGGAACACTGCCGGGGATGAAGCATCCACAAGGCACTTGTATCAAGGCACTTCGGCACAATCTGGATCCCTTCGGTCTGGCTTATGAAGATGTTCTTTCTGTTTTGACCCCTTAGAGTAGGGAACAGGCATGTTCTCAGTTTGACAAACGGGTTGCTGTTGAATCATCTTGATTGGGTTCTATTATGTGTTTTTTCCCAAGATAACTATTTGAATGGATAATTATTGTGATGAAAAATACAGGCAATTTTTACTCCAGCATTACTTGGGATAAGTTAATTCTCTGCCTCTCATTTCTAACCTTGTGAACTCAGAATTACTTCTGTTTGGCCTTTATAATAACTACCTAACTTACTTAGCTTTCTGATTTTTTTTCTTTTCTAAGTAGTGGAGACAAAAGAAATTTTTGGCAACTGAAATCTCATGTTATTAAAGTAAATAATGCAGTGTTGTCATGCCAAATTGATATTTTTGTGAGAAGGGCATGTTCCTGCTTTTCTCCTACCATCCTTATCCTCTTATTTTACTATGGATTGTTTGAGAGAAGTCATTAAGAGATATTTTTTCTCCTACTATCAGTGATCCAGAAAGCCAAGCAGATGGTGATTCTCAGGAAATACTCAAACTGGCAAAAGAAATGCTGCTTCAAGGACTAATTGATGAGAATGCCGAACTGCAGTGAGTAAATAGTGTTGTGATGACTGTCTGAAGTAATGAATCCCTAAATTGCTTTCTTCATTTATAACTGAAGAGTTCGTCCTTAGAGGTTTTTTAAGTATTTTAATGTAAGAATAATAGTGAGATAACATTATTTCATTTTCTTCCAATAAGTTAATTTATAAAATGGTGTCCCATGTTGCTATAGCTATATTTAAGTGAAGCACAGAGCTTTTGAACAATCTTCTAAGCCATGGAGGAGTTTCAGTATGTTAGACCTAATTCTGCATTAATGTTCTAGAGTTTTTGAATACCAAAAAGGCCCTCACTGTATCCACCCATAGCAGTTTCCAAGAAGAAAACAGTAGAAAAGAATTTTTTTTATAGTAAACCTTTAGTATCAGTTGAATGGCTTAGAGCATGGTAAATGAATGAGGATTTTGGTGTAATTCATGGAAGATCCAAGGAATGAAAGGGTTAGTTGAAGGCTTCATAACTTTATTGTGGAGGGCTTTTTTAACTTGACTTCTTCGATGGTGGTGTGCTTTCTGTTTGCAGATAACAAAGAATAACTTTATTCTTTGCCTTTACAGATTAATTGTTAGGAATTTTTGGAGTGATGAGACAAGGTTACCCACAAATATTCTTGATCGTATGCTGTCATTGCTAAATTCTTTATATTCCACCAAGATTGAAACACAGTACTTGAGTCTAATCACAAATTTTCTGCTTGAAATGACTAGCAAGAGCCCGGATTATTCCAGAAAAATATTTGAGCATCCACTGTCTGAATGCAAATTTCAGGTAAGTTGTAATTTGTTATCCTGTGTGCAATCATGTGACAAGTTCTATTCCTAATGTAGTCACCACTTGGACAGGAGTGGCATAGTGAAGAAGATTTTTGCAAGTGCGTTTTGTGCTCCGTAACTAACAGCTGCAACAGTCATGGGTAGTGAACATTATCAGAAGTTTGCTGATTTTTGGGGGTAATAATTTTGCTTTCTTTTTAAAAAAGTAAAAATTAAAGTAATACATATATACACCAAATACAGCTGATTTGTAGAGTACTGAAATACCTAAAAAGAGGATAGTGGAGAGAAACATCATAAGGAGAAAAATTGTGAATGGGAATACTGGTACAAGAGCTGTAAATCAGTCCTCAACTGACCAGTCCAAACTAGTGAACTTTTTTGCTGAGCCTGTGGAGAAGTTTTATGTGTTTGGGGGGGGGTTTAATAATCAAGTTCTGCCCCTGGGATGGTGTTTTAAATTCCGTACTTTAATTTCTGTTATCCTGTCTGAAGGAAGGCAAAAACGCTGCATTCTTACTGTTCTTATTAAAACTTTTTGTGTTCATAGGACTTTGTAATTGATTCCAGCTGGCGTTATCGAAGTACTGTGCTCACACCTATGTTTGTGGATACTCAAGCTTCTCATAGTATGCACAGGAATTTATCACAAGAAAGATCCCTTTCTTCTTCTGGATCAGTTGGTGGTCGAGTGAGGGCTACCCAGCGACAATACGAATTTACACCCACGCAGCATGCCAGTGAGTCCAGACCAGTGTCTTTTGAAATTTTCTTGTTTACCGTCGGAATGATTTCATTCCTGTTGCATGTGAATTTTTAACATAAAAGTGAGAATGTCTCTAATACTTTGTTTTCAAGGACTTTCTTTTCGAAAAAACATCCAGTCAAATTTTTATTAGTCTCATGTATATCTTATATTCTGCCCAATGTAAAAGAATTTTGTTTCTTAACTAGCAGCTTCAAATCTGTTCTGACCATAAATATATTTTGGGGAGCAGAAAACATAGATGTTTTCACTTGATTTATATGTGGGTACGTTACAGCTTTTTCCAATGTTTTTGCAGGTGGTAGAAGTTCTTATAATTGGCTAACTGGAAGTAGCATTGACACGTTGACAGAGTATACGGTTCCTTCATCCTCTGAATCTGTGTCTTCATCCATGCTATTGGTTAACAAACGGAGTGAAAAATTTAAACAGGCAACGTTCAAACCAGTGGGGCCAGATTTCGGCAAAAAAAGGTTGGGTTTGCCTGGAGATGAGGTGGACAACAAAACTAAAGGTTTGTAAACCTTGTGATGCAATTTCTGTATAAATACTACATATTATATATGTATAGATCATCATTGTCAGTTATTTGGCTGGCAGTCCATTCTAATTGAGGTTGAACTTAAGAGATTTTGTTTCCAGGACTGTGTGGCAATACATGACATGTGGCAAAACACTAGAATTGTGCTAGGAATTGCAAAACTATATGTTGCTAAATGAAATAACTTACTGGATAAGAAAAACTAGCCAGTGTGATATTTGCATTCCTACCTCTCCCTAAGACAATTGTTGTGTGAATGTCAGGCAGTTCTGTTCCTTCTGTTTTAAATTTAACTGCTTATCTCTTTGAAGAAGAGATCTCTTTAAACAAACTTTTTCCAAACTATTTCAGCTGTGCTTGCACAATCTACAACATATTGCAATCTGTCATTAGAATTACCTGCTATCTTCTAAGAATGCTCCTTCATCCACCCAGTCGATAACTGAAAAACATCAGTACTGTTCTGGAATGGCTTTGGCTCCTTCTCCCCATTCCTCCCCATTTCACCCTTGCCTACCTTGTCATTAAGATTTTGACTGGAAGGATGAGAGTAGGAGTTCAGGCAGAAAGCTGTAGACTGACCTTTTCAGTATCTGAGAGGTGTTCCAGGGCAGTTTTGAATGGACTGTGCTGAACTACAGAAACAGAGAGGTCGGTCTACCTTATAGTCAGTCTCTGGGCTTTTACAAGGAAAATGCCAGCTATAGTGTTGTGGTTTTGTTAGCTCACTTTTCTTTCCTATGAAATAGACTGAAGTGAACAGCCTGTAAAGTGGCTTTTCTCCATGACTGTCTTCGACAGGAATTGACACAGTGACAGTTCTGTAATAGTAACCTTAAAAATATAGTACTATATTATTATCACTCAGTCTTTGAATATATTTAGCACCTCTTTTTTGTAGGGAGCTATATACTTTACAGAATATGGTGGAAATGCCATGCTTGTCTCTAAGCACTTAAAATGAATGTGTCACAGGGGGCAAAATTGTTCATGAATTTTAGTGCTTTTCCCAGTACAGTATTTTGACCTTTATACCTCAGCCACATGCTAGAAGTGTTTATATAAATGCTTGTTACCTCTTGTCCTAAGAGCAACCTAATTTGTTTTAATTTGCTATCTTGTATTGCGTTGTTTGATATAAAACTTAGGAGACTAGCTGGTAAGCTAGTAAATACAAAGGTGATGTTTGTTATTGTATGATGCTCTTGCCTTAAATCTGAAGTTTGCTTGAGAAAGGAAAAGCTGTGGACATGGTTATGTGTTCTCTAGGTATAGAAGAACGAGCAGAAATTCTAAGACTGCGAAGACGTTTCTTGAAGGACCAAGAGAAACTCAGTTTGATTTATGCTAGAAAAGGTGTGGCTGAGCAGAAAAGAGAAAAGGTTTGTCAATCCAAATAAGTTAAAAACCTGAAGTCCCAGTGCCATTTGCAGTCTTGTACTTCATCTGTAGAAATAACTTTGTGAAGAAAGGGCAGGTATAAGATACTGGTTGCTGCTTTAAGAGCTTTAGAAGGTTTTATTTGGAAATCATGCTATTTATGGGCTTAAAGCTAAATGATGTTACTTAGCATGAGTGAAGAAAGAGCTGGATATTAAAACTTGCAGTCTACCACTTAATGTGTATGAGGTGATTTTTATGTGATGGAGTCCCTAACACCTATGGGAAGCTTTTTGCAGTTGTCATACTGGAAACTAGGAGCCTTGAAACTACAGTATACTGCTGAAATAGTTGGAGAACACTATCTAGTATCTGAAAGTGAACTGAAAAATGTGAAACAGTTGATGGACTAACCAAAATGGTTGCATAGTTTTAACCTGAAGGAATGTCAGTAATAATCTTTTGCTGAGTGTTTATCAAGACCAGAAACATAGTCCTACGTGGGTTTCCTGGTTGTGTTACATACAAACAATAAGTTTGTGAGTTTTTAAGCTCTGTAACAGTTTGTCATAAGTTAATGCTACTAAAAATAACATACATTATCATCCAAAAATGAAAGCAGTTAGATCAAGAGCAAAGGAGCCCAGGACTGAGAGCTACCAGTTTGAGACATAATTCTTTGCAGCTGCAGACTACTGTGTAAACAGAATTCATGTCTGGAAGAACCACACAAACACCTATTTTAGCCAATTTATATTTACTTGCAGGTGAACGCTACCATTTCCTCTCACCCTACAAGAAAGAACCTGTAAATGCATCCTGTATGACAGTCCAAAATACAGCCAAGAAAACTCCCTGTAGTACTCCGCAATAAAAGACTGTAGGAGATTTTGAATTCTATCAGGACCCCTTAAACTTTTCAAGAGATTTGTTGCATATAAATACATGTGGAAGTTGGTGGCTTGCATTAATCTTGTACCTGGTGGGACAAAACAGGAAAAAGTTGGTCCTGAGCAAGAAAGTATTTGGAAATAGCTTTAGTAAAGTCCTAATTCCTCCCAGCATTTTTCTCTTGCAAGGTTTTTGAAAATCATTCCTTTGAAGTTATGTAGAAGAAAAATGGGCTCAAACTGCAAAATTACAAAGGATTTACAGAAGAGGAAAAGATCTTCAAGCTTTCTTCTGTTTCCCTCTTCTGCCAATCTGTATATATCCACCCATTGCCTGTTGGCATAACTGCTAATGGCAGTAGTTAAAAATAAAGTCCCAGCATCAAAACTTGACTGCTGATTTCCTTATAGCATATAAATGCTTTGAAAAGGAAGAAAGGCAGAGGAAGAGATAGATTTTGTCAATATCTGGTAGTAGCTCTTGTTCAATTTTAAATGTATTCCTGTAAGCCCCAGCAAAAGGCAGGGTAGCTATTTAACAACTGCAATTTACAACAGTTTTATTACAGCTTGGTTCAAGTTCAGGGAGTCAGTTCTACCAGGTCCTTCTTCCCTCTCTTCCCCATCTCACTGTGTGAATCAAAACACAAGAGCTTTAGGAACCTCGTTTTACTTTGCACTTGGGCCAGGCTGAGAACCATCATACAGTGGACTGCTGTGGTTCATCTGTCAGGCAGTAACTTCTTAAACTGTAGTAGCTCACTAGCTGTCAGGCATAATTATTCTCTTTAAAAGTGACTTAAATACTACCTATATGGAAGCAGGAACTACAAGGTGTTAATACTAAATGTTAATGGCTGAAGTAAGTCTATGAACAAGACTTTGGAGTTCTTAATTGACTAAGATAATTCAGGGTTTAACTGTATTATGGCTTTATAGAAAAAGTATTTGTTTAATTAGCATGGCAAAATTTATAAAACACTTCAGAAATGCTTGTGCCTATTTTGTCTTGTCTAGATAGAGCTCTTTCTTACTAATACAATCATTATTTTTTATTAACATGAGCAATGCATTTCAGGAGATGAAATCTGAGCTGAAGATGAAATATGATGCCCAGGTTACCTTGTACAGAAGTTACCGAGTAGGAGACCTTCCTGACATCCAGATTGAATACTACAGTCTCATTGCCCCTCTGCAGGGCCTTGCCCAGGTCTGTCTATGGATGTTTTCTGGTTTATTCCTGAAACGCTCTTCAGTGGCAGTGGTGTCCCTAAGATGATACCGGGTGTCTGGTTCCTGTCGTGGAAATATGTGAACACTGTAAATTCCCTCCTCTTCACCAGCACTCTGACCTGAAACCTACATTGTCTTGGAGCTTGTTCATGTGGAAGAAGAATTAAGATTGGATTTGAACGGGTAGTACAGTAATTCCCATCGTAGGTGGGATGCATGCCAGAGTAATTATTCCACTCCCAAAGGCTGTCCACATAGGGATTAGGTACAGGGTGGGTCATATCTCTTAGTTTTATTTATTAGTTTATTTCTCTCAGTAAAATTCAGTGGCCTTATTGCTTTTGTTGTAATTTGCAGAAAGATCCAACATTTGCCAAGCAGCTTTTCAGCAGTTTGTTTTGTGGAATTTTTCACGAGGCAGAAAAATCTAAAACTCTTTCTGAGAAAAAAGCCATCGTCCAGAAGCTGCTGAACAACTTCAATAATTTCCTGAGTATGAGCCTGTCTTACTTTCCACCATTCATTGCATGCATCCAGGTAAATCCTGCTATACGGCATGAAAGCAACTGAGTATAATGTCTTTGTCTGAACGTGTAATAAACCCAGTGGTAGCGAAGGCTAAATACTGTTACTGGAATTTAGACAGAGATGGAAAGAGCGTTGTTAACCAAACGGATATTCATGCTTCTGAACCGATTTTTCAAGGCTTCTACAATTTCTGATTTGTAGAGTTTGAGTCACCTTTCAATGTTTTAATTGCATCAGTAACAAGAAGAGACTTGGTTGTAGATGAAAGCCACAAGAACAATTGAAAGGGATACGTGGGTGTCGTGCTTATCTCCCTGTTTCTGGGAAGTGCTTACTGAGGGAATACTTTGATGTCTTGAGGATATCAGTAGCTGTCAGACTGTTTGTTGTTAGCCTTATATTTGTTTTTGAAACTTAGGCCCCTGAAGTAGTTGTCTGTGGGTTTTCAGTAGGGAGGGAAGGATTTACTCCACCAAAGGGCAGTAGGTGGGAGTGGGTGTACCACAGCCACTTCACTGGAAAGGAAACACAAGCCTTCCTGCTATTGGAACATACTGACCTGAAACAGATTGTGAACTTCATCTTTTACCCCAGTTTCCAGGGTGCTTGTCCAAGCACCTGTTACATACTCGTTGTCACTATGTTTAATGTTTCTCATCAACCATGTTGATCATAATGTTGTATCTGATTTGTAACTCCCAAAATAATCTTTGTTTGGGTGGCAGGTAATGGCTTCTTTCTGTTACGGAAATCTAAATACTCTGTGACAGTAGATATCATTTGTATTACAGGAAGAGTGTCTAGTTTGGACTAGCTTTTTAAACAGTGACTTTGCTCCTTAGTGCTTGTATTTACACATCTGAGAAAATGTAATTTCTTGTTTACTTTTTTCCTGTGCAGCTGCACGAAAGGTCAAATGCTATGGGGATTTTTCTGGGCTGTCTTGGTATTTTTTGAGCCAGCATCTCACAATAGCTATCTGTTAATATTCCCTCTTGACATTGCATTTGTTGGTTTTCTGTCTTAGTAATGTTATTTGTGTTGAATTATGCTGTCTGTTAGAGACTATTAATAACACTGTTGTGTTAGGCTTCTTTGTTTTTCTGGATAAACTTAAAACAAACTCAAAAAATAGGTAAGTTACAATTAGTCAGACATGTCATTAGTCAAGAGCGATAAGAGCATCTCATTACCATCCCCATTCAGTAACAAAAGACCAGCAGCCCAAAGGCAAGCCTCGGCCTCAGTGTATTTGAGCATCCTGCATAACAGTGAGAGGATGTCTTTTCCCCAACAGGGCTTAGAGTTTGTGTTGATCAAGGGAGAGGGTGAGGCTTGGCACACAATGCCAAGGCTGTCATTTGGCTCACAAAGGCTGTCCTAAATGGCTTGGCCATTGGAAATACAGCTTCTGTTTCCTATATACCAACAGTATGATAAATATGTTTCAGAAACACTTCCTACCTCTGGTTCCTTGACTTTTTAGTCTTCTGCAGGTTCAAATCCCACCACAAGAGTAACTTGGTGATAAAAAGAGCTGGTTTTTTCTACAAGTATAATCTTAAAATTGAGTATGAGGCTCTGGTATTGGCTTTCAGGACAGATTAAAAACCAGCTGAAATACTGACAAGTTAACTCCATGACAAAAGTTTACACGGACTCCATAGAGGTACCTGGCCTTTGAAAAACATATATTGCCTTATAAATATTGTAGCTGTCAGGCCAGTTTGGATGCCATTCATCCTAATCTTTGAACACACGGTGCAAATAAAGAGCATGCAGAGCAAGGAACAATCCCTTTGCTTTCAGAAGGTAAGTGAATGAATAGTCACAAAAATGCACTGAATAGATACCTCATTCGATATGGGATGATGCCTGTAAATTGTGAGTTTGAGGGTGTATTCATTCTGTGGACATACCATTACATTTGCACAGTTCTCATGCTTTTTCCTAGGCATCCCTGAGAAAGGGCTTATGGAGTTACCTTAGCAAAGCTATTCTTACGGTTTTAGTCTGTGCAGTTGGCATTGTGTCCCTGATGTAACCCCTAAAAGTCAAGGAATGTATGCAGTCAAGGAATGTGTGCCTGTACATAGGAGTGTCTGGGGCACATGTGCAGCTTTAATAGAAACTGCTAGTTGAAATTGCCTGAGTAGCAGGTAAACCGTGTGCTTAACCCTTCATTGGGAACCACCTGCTCTGTAGCTCAGGAAGCTACAAGAAGCTGTTCTTTTTCTCCTTTTTATTGAGTACAAATTTATTGGTGTGAGATTCTTAACCATACAGATTGTGTCATGAGTTTGCTTATGTCAGATGCCTATTCTGCAGGTGTTGTGGTGGTTGCCATTTATCAAAGAAGTGTAGCTTGGTTGTTCTCACAGTCTCCTACTGCAATTTCCAAATATTTTTTTCCCACCTAATATTCTTGAACATACTGTGTTGCAAGAGTCAAACTTCAATTTTTGTCCTAAAACTCAGTGATATTTCTTGTAATGAAAGTTGTATTACCCCTCTTTTACGTTGTGGATATTTTTCCTTCTGTTTGGTTAAGATATTATTGCAACTTTCCTTTTGCTTCTTAAGTGGGGAAAAAAATGGCTTTAATAAAGCCAATTAAAAAATGGCTTTAATGGCTTTATTTAAAAAAAAAAAAAATAACTTGTCTGCTACTTTCTTGATATATTTACCTATATTTGGAATAATGATTGAACTATTTAAAAGAACTTTCAGGTAAACAAGAATGTTTATCTCTGAAAATTAGATTATTCTGTATTTGGACTAATGTTAAATATGGTAAAGATCTGCTAGAAATATTGCCATGCCTTTATATCAGGCAGGACTAGATGAGCACAATACTGTATGAGTCTAAAAGGAAGCTGTGGTACGCTAAAACTGGGAAGGTGTGTAGAAAGAAAGCCTCCAGCTCAGAGAAGACACTGTGGTTAATCTTGCCTTTTGGCTTATGGCAGAAATGCAACACTCAGTAGGTTAAGTGAAATGCAGCCGGTGTGTAGCAGGCACCACACTGCCAACAAACAGAAGGAAGACTGAGGCTGTGAATGTGTCCATCTACCTCTCCCCCACTGCTTGTGTGTTTCTGCTAAGAGAGTTGTTCTGTGCCCTGGAGACAGATGGAGTAGAGGGCTTATTCTCTAGTGTACTCTGTCTGAACAGCAACAGCACAGAAGGAAATTATTCAGTTTTCCCAGAGTTGGGGACTTGTGGAGATTTTACAGCTTATTTCCAAAGCTTGCACTGTGAGAAAAGGGATGCCAAATGGGTGATCTGTGAAAGGTAACTGACGATCAGTATAGTTTCAGACCAAGCAGACACCTGTTGGTTTGGTTTGTTTTGTTTTATAGGAAATGAGTTACCGGCACAGAGAGCTGTTAGAACTGGATTCAGCTAACGTGAGCACGAGCTGTCTTGCAAGTTTACAGCAGCCAGTGGGCATCCTTGTTCTGGAGCACGCCCTGATGGCTCTTTCCCCTGCGGAGGAGCCCCCATCCAAACGGATGCGCGGGATGACAGAGCTTCCCCCAGATGTGATCAGATGGATTGAACTTGCTAAGTAAATTCTTGTTTGAGACAATTTACTCCCATTTAGGTTTGCTTTGTGAAGACCTGTGCCTTTATGTCTCATGGGATTTCTTTTTTAGTCTTTCCCTCTTTGAGAGTTAGATATGCTATAAATTTCTTGTCAGTTAATTACTATCTTTCAGTTAGAGCAGTTAGACTTAACAGCTGTGCACCCTGATGATGCAATCAGACTGCTGAAAACCATCTTGTTTATAGCTTTTCAACTGCAGGAGTTTCCACAGTTCAGGTATGTCCCTACAAGGTGAAGTTTCTATATTTAAATATATATTTATGATCTTTTATATAAGAAATACGGATTTTATTTTTTTTTTAAATTACAAGCCAGTAGTGTTACTGCTTAATGAATTACTATTTCTTTAAATGGCTTATGTGTGCATTGATACACTTCTGTTCAAACAATTAAAGTATTTCCCTTTTCAATTTTACTAGGCTTTACCGATCTCTTGGAGATTATGATGTTGTTCGTGGCATTTTCAGTGGTAAGATTGGGACTAAGGAAATTACACAGAAGGCGTTGTTGGCAGAAGCAAGGAGTGATTATGCTGAAGCAGCTAAATACTATGATGAGGTAAAAAGCAAGATGATGTTGTTTCATAAATCTCTCATGATTTTAATAAATCAAAATTAAACATTTTGAGAAGCAGCATGTCATTTAGAATGTCCTTGTGTTTTGTTTGATTGGTGGTTCAGTCTGCAAAGGCATGGGAACAGATGAGCAGCCAGAACAGAGCAATAAGTATGATACTACTTACTGTTTTGTACAAAGCTTCACGTGTGCGATCACCAAGGCAGACAACTAAAACACCGTGGGCACACTGCCACCCCAGAAGAACAACTGCCAGTGTTCATGGCAAAGCAGATCTGAGATACAGTGGGTAAAAATGAAGAAGGATCTCATTAACCCTCTTTTAAAGTCTTCGCTCTTTAAAAACACAAGTTTAATGAAGATGGCTATTTGAAATGAATTTCTGTGTAAATACTGACAGGCTTGAATTTTCTGCATTTAATGTTGCTGTCACATTCTGGTAAATGGGTAGATATTTTTATGAGACTTAGAATTGAAACTAGTGTCAGATTCCATCTGAGAACCTTCCTCCCCCTCAAATTCATTCCCTAGGCACTCTCTAAAGAAGACTGGCAAGATGGAGAGCCAACAGAAGCAGAGAAGGACTTCTGGGAACTTGCATCTCTGGAATGCTATGATCACCTCACAGACTGGAAATCTCTGGAGCATTGTGCTACCATGAATATTGACAGTGGAAAACCCCCAGACCTAAGCAAAACATGGAATGATCCATTTTTTCAGGTTTTTAGAAATCACTTTGTTGATACTGCATTATTTTTATCTCTGCAGGGATGTCCTACAGTAATGGGATTATGGGTGGAAATCAGTTGTGTTATTTGAGTTACTTTATTATGGAAGTGAGCAGAGTGCGATATATAAAAATAATTGAAGCAATAACTTCTGTTGGGTTTACAATGTTTAGTTTTTACCTTGAGTCTGTGGTTGATCGTATAGGACCAGCTTTATCACCATCATCTTCTTGCAGTGTTTTTATTGTTTTTGTTGCTTTTATTTGTTTCATATTTTAAGAGTTACCAAACCGCTGGATTCAAAACTGGTAGAATTTGCTAAGAACTTCTGGAGCCTATGGGACAAGGCTGCTGTGATTTGTTAACAAATTGGAATTTGTCTAAAAGGAACATATTTAAGAAAACTATTCAAAAACTTTAATACTTACCTGATCTCTCCCTGATAACAACAACAACAAAAAAAATTGATCCTCTAATACTCCTTTCCTATAAGTAAAGGCTATATTTTTACCTTGTAGGAGACATATCTGCCTTATATAATACGCAGTAAGTTGAAGTTACTGCTCAGCGGGGAAAATGACCAGACTTTGCTAACTTTTATTGATGAAGCAATGAAGACAGAACAGAAGAAAGCCATTATAGAAATGCATTACAGCCAAGAGCTTAGTCTCCTCTACATCCTGCAAGATGATTTTGACAGAGCCAAATATTACATTAGCAATGCCATGCAGATCTTCATGCAGGTAACAGTCTCTGCTATCTCTAATATGATTTTTCTGTATAAACTCTGTATAAACTTCCTTTCAGTTCACTGCTTGCAATGATGAGGAGTGAGCCAGCCAGTGGAGTGTGTCCTCCCATTTTAATTTGTTTTATTTTGATGATTTCATCTATTAGAAATTTTTCAGAGTAATTGTATGTGCAGATTAATAGCAGTTTTATTTCATTCATCTTTTCAGAAGCCTCCTGGCCGCAGAACAAACTTGAAAAGAGAGTATTACATTCAGAGGTTGTAGAGTGTAGTATAAAGCAGCATTGCGTAAATAGCATGTAGAGTACTGAATAGAACTATGTGTAAATTCTGTATATGAGATTTTCCATTCTCTCCCTTTCTTTCAGAGTTATTCCAGTATAGATACTTTGTTATACCAAAGTCGGATGACCAAACTGCAGTCTGTACAAGCTTTGACAGAAATACAGGATTTCATCAATTTTATGACCAGGAGAAGTAAAGATTTGTTTAATTTTTTTCCTCCTTGAGCAACTTCCCTTTCACTGTATTAAATAATCATGGTTTCCTGAACTTAGAACAGCTATTGCCACACTTAGATTACTGAACTCCTGTTTGAAGGAGCGTAAGTCTGGAATTACTTCTTATTGTTATATTGACAGTAAGAACTACTGCAGTTCTGCAGGCTTGAAGATATTTTTTTGTGTCCTATTGCACAGTTTTATTAGCCAAGCTATTGTGAGAAGAGTTAAGTACCTCTTTTAACAATATAAGTAATAGTTTTAAACTAAGGTATTTTTTGTTGGGGTCACTTTTGGTAGCAAATAGTGATTAGCAGAGATAGAAGATGGATGTGGTATATATTATATAGCTCCTGAAGTAGGCATGAGCATAAACTGAATTACATATTCAGTTAACATTTCCACTGTATTCCAGCATGTATGGAAGGTACCTACCCAGTGGTGATTCCCAGTGTCTGTTGACACTGATGTCTGTGTTCAATCTCCTGTGCTTCAGCAATAAACAAAAACAGTATGATTACCAAGTAGCGTATGTAATGCAAGTAGGTCGTTTTATCACAGTTTTCTGATTTGAGTGTTAGACTATGTTTGGTTTAGTCCTTCTTCAGAATGTTTGGATTTAGATGCATTTAAAGTATTCTTGATTGATTTCTAGGTAACTTAGCTTCACAGGCTTCCCTTAAGAGACTTCTCAGAATTTGGACAAGCAGATATCCAGATGCTAAAATGGATCCTATGAACATCTGGGATGATATCATTACAAATCGGTAAAATTACATTCTTGGGTTAGCTTTAGTTCCATCTGCCTGTTTTGTCCTGAAAGATGCTTTTTCTAATGCTGCTGTTGTTAATCTAATGTATGACTTTTTTTAATCATTGTAGTAGCTTTATCAGTATATCTGGTTTTTTATGTGACTAACTTGTGGTGAGAAGCAGAAGGAAGTTGGGAAGTGGCCAGGGAATAAATCATATTTTGATAGGGAAACATAACTGTTAGTTTAGGGTTTTTTCTTGCATCAGTGACTACACGCACTGCAAACTAGCCCACTTCTGCGGCTCTTGAAAACACCCACTTGTAATTGAGTACATCAGCTCCAGTTAGCTCAGTGAAACGCCACCTAAAAAGGGCAGTGTGTTATGAATAAAAATACTAACCTATTTTATAGGCAGTTCCAAAGCTAGGGAGTGTACAAAATAAGCCCAGTCCTGTCACTATCAGTGCTTCACATGTTTATATGAAAGCTAATGACCAGTGCTATAGTTAGAGACGTCTGCTGTGTGACTGTTGCTAGAAAGAGCAAAGGTTCTCCAGAGACTCCTTCAGATTAGTTCCTAAGAAGCTGGAATGCTTCTTTAAATTTGAAAGTTTTCTGTCGTCCCCGTTGTATCTATCTTCATCCAAATCCATTCTTAAAGTGCAAATCTAGATTCTTTCTCCTTTCCTGGGGGACAGCTTCTTCAACAGCTCTGCTAATACCCAGCATGCTCTGTAATTTATTTTATTATGTCCTAGTATCAGGGAAGCATGGCTACAGAAGAACTTATTGCAGTTAAATATTAGGCAGAATACGTAGTGTATCTTTCTTCTTTGGAGAGTCTCGAAACATTTATGACTTAAAGGGTTATCAGTGTCTTAAACACTTACATGCTTTTAGAGAATCTTTATCTCATCTTAAATTGGTGCCAAATGATGTGCTAGACCCCACTCCAGACTTACATAGACCGTTATTCAATGCTATCCTCTGCATTGAATAACAGTCTACATAATGAAAATGCTATTAAATTAAATAGGACTAATTGTAGAATGAAAAAGATTTAGTACTGGTGCATGGCAATTCCCTTTCAAAAGCTGAGTATAGTTGCTGGTCTTTTCTGCAATACAAATGTCAATGTTTACGTGTGTTGGTATGATACGCATTTGAATTACAAGTTGACATAAAATACAGCCTGACACACTATGTAATTGAGACTCCTGTTTGTTTGCATTTCTGTCAAGTTATGGCTTGGTGAACCAAGAGATTGTATCTCTGATTTTAAAAAAACAACCTAAGAAAAAAATTCCTCTCTATTATGAACATTTTCTAATACTTAATCATGTCAATTCAAGACCCTAGAATGTTCTTGGGGTGAACCTGGCCCTGGTTATGACTTTCCAGACTCTGAGGACTATGTTTAGCCTTTGCTAGAGGTGATCACTATAGCTTCCCTTTTTTTCCTAGCTTTGTTTACTGTCAGATCAATTCTTTCGAATGTTCATTTCCTTGATACATACCAGAGTGATCTGTACTCCTGTTGTCATTGTGCAGGTGTTTCTTTCTTGACAAACTACAGGAGAAACTTCTCTGTGATCAGGCCAATGATAGTATGGAGGTGGATGAAGAATATGGTGCTGGTGAGCAAATGGAAGTGGATCAACAGGGTGAAGACATTTACTCAATGATTAAGAGCTGCAAATTTAACATGAAAATGAAGATGATAGAAAGTGCCAGGAAGCAGGTGATTGTACTTTCTGGAAGCTTCCAATTTTTTGAGAAAATACATAGAAACTACATCTGGAAAGGCCTCTTAGGTGGTGGTGGGCACCTTTTTGCCAGGACAGACCTTGTCTGTCTTTGACCCTGCTGTCCAGGACATTTTGAAAACTCAAGAAAGTCACTTCCACAGTAGAAGAAAACAAAGGGATAAGTGTTAATTACAAACTTAACAATAATTTGTCATTATTGGAAATGTGCCTGAAGGCCCCTTTGATCCACAGATGGTTTATGGCACTCTAAAGGCTAGATAAATAAAGTATTTGAAATGCTTCAGTCTTAATGGAAGGGATGCTTGCAACCAAACATTACACTTGTCATTTACAAATAATCTTTTCTGTACAAGAAAACAAATCAAAATCAGATTGAATTAATATCATTTACTTCAGTTAGCAATGATGGAGAATTTTATGATAGTATTTTTTATGGGTTTTATTAAAACTGTTAGTTTAACACATACCTAAAGAACTCAAGCTGAGTGACTTAGAAATTTTGGTTTGGATTATACTGTTAAAATGACTGAAACATAGTTGCCTTTGATGGTGAGCCTTTGATGTCTGAAGCTTGAGACAAGATGAATAATATTGAAGTCAAGGTTTCCTTCATCTGAGATGCTGCAGAAATCCACAGTCATTGACAAGAGTTTATTTTAAGCACTGTAATAACCAAATACAATGTTATTGCTGTGTTGACTATACACTTTTATAGGAGTAAATGAAAAATAAGATTTCCTTTAATGTTACATCTATGAAACTTTTTATCAAAACACAAAGTGATTTGCTTAATGGTATTATAAACCAAGTTAGATTCCCAGTATGCGTTTGTACTGCAGAACAGTTAATGCCTGTTTAGTCATGCCGTTAGAATTATTTTAATTTCTTTGGTTTGTCCCTCTGTTCTTCTTTTTTTCATCTCAAATTTCTCCATTAGCACAGATCGGATTTTGAATACGAGACTCGGCAAGCAGTGGACCACTCTTCACCTTACTGTAGCTTTGCTTGCCTTACCTAAATCTTCTCATCATTAATTTGGTTGTGGAAAGGTTTTATTTCCTCTTCAGAGATACTATCTGAAAATTCTGTCTTAATCTGAATACAGAACAGCTTCTCGGTTACCAAGAAGCTTCTGAAAGACCTACGCAAAGAAGCCAAAACAAGGGAAGACTGGCTGGTGAGGTGGAATTACGCCTTTTGCCGCTTTACACATAGTTGCAGCCGAAACCAGAGTTGTCCTGAACGCGTGCTCTCAGTATTAAAAACCATCTCCCTGCTTGGTAATGACCCTCTCTTTGCTTCACATTGTTTATTATACAAAGCTGCTTTGTTGTCAAATTACCAGCTTTGTTTTTGAATTCCAACAGAAGATACCAAATCAGACTATCTTTGCAAGAACATAATGGCCTTCCGAAATCAAAATCTTCTTCTGGGTACGACATACCACATCATGGCAAATGCTCTTAGTCAGGATCCAAGATGCCTTGAGCAAATTGAGAAAGAAAAGGCTGGGAAAATATCACTACTGTCAGGAGAAAGTCTTGAGAGTCCTGAAAAGGTAAATGAGAGGGAAAAACCTTTTTAGGTATTTCAGGATTGTAATCACTCCTTCAATAGGTAGTGGTGGATATGGATAGATACAGAGAATGTGAAACTCATCTGCTATTGGCAGTGATTTATCCAGGAACACCAGATAGGGAAGAGAGGGGAGAAGGGGAAAGCTATAATTGCTATTTTGTCTGATTTGGCTCCCCTGGAGTTCTGCACCACTGTAGCTTTTTTAACTGGGAGACCGTTCCTCTGTTCCTCTGTTCCTGCAGTTTGTGTGAAGGGGGCAGGACCTAGTCAAACCACCTGCATGCACAGTGGCAAGACAAGGCTTGGGAACATGATCCTCAAAAAATGCTTTTATTTCAGTTGGGCATTTCTGAGCTTCTTCATGCTGTCAGACTCTTACAAAGATCTTTATAATACTGATAATGATACTGATACACTAATTTTACCTAAGCAATTTTAGTGATAGAGAAAGCTTTTTAAGGCAGAGCATATGCAGGTCATCTTTGCCTATTTTGAGGAGGTGCACGTTTGAAGAACACAGTGACAGTCCATGCTGCATCTGAAATCATATATGTTGTCACTGTACCAGCTGTGGCACTGACTTCTTGTCTCTCGAATTAGTTGAGTAAGAATTTGAAATACCACTGCTGACTTATTTCTATTAATTCCTAAAGCCACAATGAAGACCCTTAGATACAAACCATATGATTATGAAACAGAAAAAAATTGTTCTTAATTTGTGGTCTTGTGGTTGTTAAAGAAAAGCAGATGAAGAAGAGGTTCCTGAAAAAAAAATTTTAAGTTCTCAGGTGTGAAGAAACTTAAACAAAAGCTGAAGCTTCATTTATTAGCTAATTATTAGGAGCATTCTTCTTAAAGAAATCTAAAAGATGAGCATAAAAGCTCTTCTGGGTCAGACTGGGATACAAGATACTTCTATAAATTAAAGACCTTAGCCTTACTTTAGCTTAGTATTAAGCAATACTCTGACCCTCATAGTTTCCCTCTACCTACCTGAAATTCAAACTATTTAATTTTATTTACAGCATTTTGCAGTTGTTCCAGCTTGTTCTGCAGCGATTTTGTACATTGTTTATTAGCTACACTAGCTACAATGTCTGAGGTTGGTAATCTTGTTGGCAGTATGAGAGCATATGTACTTGGTTGTTGCACATTCAATTGTAAAGGATCTTGTCAAGTCCTTTGTTGCATTGGCTGCATTAGAAACATACGATCAATATGACTGTTTGCAATAGGAAAAAAGACATCAGATTTTAAATAGCTTGATGCATGCTTTCTTTTTTTTAACACAAATTCTAAGTATAGCTGTTAATGCAGATGTTGTAGATGCAATTCTTAATAGGAAAAAATAGCATTTTTTGCTATGTTTTCTGTTAACTGCTTGCAAAAGCCTCTAGTAACTTCTTTTTGCAGTTACAAAAATTTCACATAACATGTCCAAAGTCTAATGTAAGTTAAAAGTGTAATTTATACTTTCCTATTGAAAAGTCTGGAAGTCACTGCTAGAAATAATGTCCTAATTTTTTTTCCTTTGTATCAGCTGCTCAAAACATTTAATACAGTTAAAGTTTTACCCACTTAAGTCTTGCAACCAAGCTCCAGTTTCTGAAAGAATTGTTGAATGCTACTTGCTAACATGTCGTTTTTCTTTCCCTCTTATGGTTATATTTCAGGTATTGGCAGGCCTAAACAGAAAGGCTTTTCAGTGTTTCAGCAGTGCTGCAAGGAAGTCTGAAGAGGAGGTGCAGTCCCACTCCATGGAACATGTAGATGTGACAGGAGTTATCGATGCTTATATGACCTTGGTTGGATTCTGTGACCAGCATCTGCGTAGAGAAGAAGAAAACTTGCTTGGTGAGTCAGGATTTCTCCTAAGCACATGAGGTGGATTTATCTGTGATACGTGACCTTTTGTGATAACCAGGAGATCTCCCTGAGCCACACATCTTGAATTTAAATGGAACAGTTTGTCCTCCAATTCAACAGTATTTATATTCCCTTCCCCCCCCACACTGTTACTGATAGCTTTGGTACTAGTGAATCACTCGTAGTCCCCTCTCACTTGTAAGAAATACATCATATCCAGCAGATGCTTCCCTTACTCCTTCCCAGACCACAGCAGTGCTGTATTTAAAGCCAGCAAGATACCAGCAGTGATGCAGCTTCCTGATAAAGATAATCCTTATAGTTCCAAAGTACATGTGTTGCAGATGTGTGCAGTTTAAACAGATGGGAAGGAGAACAAAGTAAAAATACAAAATACACTGTAAAAAAGATTCTGAATTGTAAAGATGAATTTTCCAGATGATCAAAGACATGGAACAAGTGATGGTGTTTCTGATAATTCTTGTTTAATGTCTCTTGGCAGAAATTAACACTGCAGATCTGCAGCTATTCCCAGCTATTGTGGTGGACAAAATGATAAAAGCTTTAAAACTGAACTCCAGAGAAGCCAGGCTGAGATTTCCTAGACTGCTGCAAATAATTGAAAGATATCCAGCAGAGACATTGGGTCTAGTGACACGAGAGGTTAGTTGCTTCCATTTTCCTGGCAGCAAATATTGCTATAAATCAAATTTAAAAGGTGGGGGTGGAGGTTGGATGGATAGAGAGGTTAGACTGGTAAGTTTTGCTTCAGGTAAATCAGATGAATTTTCTTCCATCATTGTTCCTTGTCTTTTCTCTAACTTGCTGAGTCTAATTCATATGGACAGGAACTTTTTTCTTAAAAGTTTAACTTTTTGTCATTATTCCCATTCCAAATGTTAGTTTGAGAACTGCTGGAGAAATACTGTTGTGCGTTTGTTGCTTTTTTTTCCTTCAGAACAATCTAAGAGGGCTTATAAAGGTGGTTAGCGTTAGGGTAAGGAACTTAATCTTATTTCTATAGGCTGTTTCCTGTATGCAGGAAGCCAGCAGCGTTTCCAGATTTACTTTCCATATCTCCCACCTCTCCCTGTCCTGCTTCACATCAGAAGTTACTACAGCTTCTTTCTCCTTTGTATTTCCCACTTTCTCCCTTCCACTGCCCATCCCTGCCTTGCCATTCCACCGCAGGATACTGTGAGCCATGCTTACCTTCCCTGCTGTCATGGGACAGATAAGCTGAGATGTCTGTGACTCATGCCTGTACCTGCCTTAGCCTGCCTGCCTTTTCAAGCCCGTGTCGTTGCGCTGGTGTTCACAGAGTGCCAGGCATGGTCAGAGGAAGAACTCAGGACAGAAACATGGCTTAGTTATCCCCAGAAACTGAGGAAATGGCAAAAATGGCTGAGGTGTGCATGGCATGGCCACAGTGAAACTCCAGCGGTTCAAACAGAACCTGACACCTGGTCCAGCTGGCAGATCTCACCCTGAAAAGGATTTGAGCAGGCAGTTCTTTGTCCTCTCCTGTCTCTCTGTGAGATAAATGCTGGCAATCTGATCTTAAAGTCTGTTAGAAAGGTAGGAAGGGATAAGACAGGAGGGAAAGGAGTTGTGAGTCTGGCCTCTGGCTATCACAAGCAAATACATTGTAATAGTCCTTTCAAAAGTGATACAGTTTTTGGAGGGAAGTGAGCATGAAATATACTGGGGGGAGTGCTTTACTGAAATTAGTACCTGTCAGCAAACCCAAACCTTTTTAAAGTTGAAGGAAGGACAAAACTGTGGTAGGAGTTCCAGTGTTCCCCTTCCTGGCTTTTTTTACTCAAATCAAGACTTCAACCCGATGGTGTTTGAACTATCCTTTCAGATTTTTGAGTTGTTTGTATATGGTGATCAAAAATTGCCATACTGCACCCAGACAGAAAAGCCACAAGTTTGAGTGTAAAGCAGCCTCATCTTGAAGAACAAGCTGCAAATCTTTATAATGGAAAACCTATTAAGCAGCAGCAGCAGCAATGGGTGGTGATGGTAGTAGAAGTAGTAGTAATAATACTAATAATGAAATCTCTGCTTCACTGAGGGATGTTTTGTGCAACCTAGTTGACATTTTGTTTCCTTTTCATGTGTTTCTGTCTGTCAGGCTGGGCCACAGAGCAGTTTTGTTTGCTTGCTATGTTTTGTATTTTCCAGGAGGACCACAGCTGAAAGCAGTGTCTGTGTTTTTGCAGCTTTCTTCAGTTCCCTGTTGGCAGTTCATTGGTTGGATTAGCCAGATGATGGCACTACTTGACAAGGATGAAGCAGTAGCCGTGCAACATACTGTTGACGAGATTGCAGATACCTATCCCCAGGCAATCATCTACCCTTTCATGATCAGCAGTGAAAGTTACTGTTTCAGAGATACTGCAGCTGGTTGTAAGAACAAGGAATTTGTAGAAAGGTGAATTTGCAATCAGAGGAACTCTTTTGTTTGTTTTTTATTCAGAAGTGAAGAAATTGATTTATTTTTCCTAAACTAACTTTTCTCTAGGGTGGGCATGAGAAACACATGCATACTGTGTTTTCATTTAAAGGCACGGGGAAAAACAATACATAACTCTTAGTATTAGACATACTCAGGCTGGTGGCCTTAATACATGCCCAAGTGCTGAGTACATACAGTCCACAGGCTGTGGGAAGTTTTTCCAAGGTAAAACAAAAAGACCACAGAGAAGCAACCCCTTTCTCCCTTTAATTCTGTGGTGGTCAAAGTTTCTTCTCTTTTCTCTTGCTCTGCTGAGGTAGAAGGGAAATCTGGTCATGATTAGGTTCTTTCTGAAGCAGACTTCACAGCAGTGTGAGTCAGTACCCATCAGAGGTGAAGGTTAAGCTTGCTTAGACATTTACAATCTTTCTAATACCAAGACAAAGCAGAAATGTTTAAATAGAGTAGATGCTCCTACCAGACTTCAGAGAGGACCAATGAAATGGATGCACGTTGTCTTGAATGGCAGCTCTTTCCTGTTCTCTGCTTATTCAGTGTGTAGCATGCACCTTCCTCTACAAGCCGTCCCTTGCCCATTTTGCCATGCGATAAAACCTGAGTTAGTCCCCAGGCAAAAGTCAACTTTCATCATGCAGTGCTGTAGAACCACTAATACAATTTTAGGTGTCTTTCTGCCTTTTTTTTTAAAAAAAAAAAAATAATCTGTGATATGTTTGCTGAATTTCTTTGCTTAAGAAGATAAAGTCTTGTGCTTCGCAAACTATCACCCTTGAATAACTGTCGTGACAGGATGTATAATCTGGTTAATGCCTATTTATGTTGCAAGTGCACTTTCCACTCTACCACCAAGCTCCAGTTTTCATAGTGGAGCACTTAGTTAAGAAACTGGGAGCTGTGTGGTAAGGACAGTCAATGTATTAACAGTCATGCAGTCCAAGAGAGAATTCTCAGGGTGTCCTGCCTACCTGTCCCTGGAGTATTTTATCAGATTCTTAGTTACGGCAGACAGTCTGGATCATTGCTCATCTGCAGGCTAGGTGGTAACGGTAGTTCTGTTGCATTGTGATGTGCTTTTTTTCTTTTAAAGAATCAGGGATAAATTGGACAGAGGAGGAGTAGTTCAAGATTTTGTTCGCTCCCTGGAACAGCTCTCTAATCCCATAATGATTTTTAAGGTAACATGTATTTGGCTTTTCCCCTCTCTTTCCTTTCCCCTTTATGACCCTCTGGCAGGGTGCTGTCAGTAGCTTTCACGGGTGTGGGTCTCCCTCCCTTATGCCAGCTGGCTATTTTGTGCTAGCCCTTTTCAGCTTTTTCCTTCCAGGGTGAAGGGAAATATTTCCATAGCCTTTTGATTGCTCTTCTGATTATCAAAAGACACATTAATGAGCTGTTTGTAAGTAAGGAAATACAAATGCAGTCTGAGCAGATTACCAAAGAGCAAGGGTCAGCAAACTTTTTTTCTCTCAGTACTCATCTGTTTCCTTCTGTTTGCAGGATTGGATTGAGGATGTCAAAAATGAGTTGGTAAAAGCTCAGAGAAATAAAAATAAGCTTAAGGAAATGTACGAAGGAATGTACAAGAGTTTGGGAAATTTAGATGCTCCTGGCCTTGGATTGCTGAGGAAAAGGTTTATTCAGGTATGTGATTACTGAGTCATGTTGACATTGCGTGCTTTTCTAGAAGGTACCTGAAAGTCAAAAGAGGAGGCCAGATTACAGCTTTTACAAGTTGCAGGACTTGATGAGACAAGAGATTAAGTCAGAAGTAGCAGACTGGGATTTCTTTTCTAGAAACTATGGACTTATTATAGTTCAGCTTCAACCTCTGACTGCCCTGCAGGACTAAATGTTCCCTCTTACTCAGCTTCTGCCTCCCCCATCCTGCACACTGTCAGGTTCTCAGGGCCTAGGCCTCTCTGACCATCCAGAAACATGCACAGGAGTCTGGCCTTGGGTTTTTGTTTTCCCTGCTGCCAAGGATGTGTGAGCACCTTAGAGTGTTTTGCTATCTTATGCTACTGAGATTTGCTGCTGATTCTAAGTTATTTAGGGTAAGTTATTCAGAAGAGTTACACCTATGAAGAATTATGGAAAGGACTTCACAAAACTGAGATCTAAAACTGTGGAAGGCAGTGTAGAAAAATGTGGAAAAAACTCAAACAACTCTAGTTCCATATATAAATTGTTTGGGTTCTGGCTGACTACTGCAATTCAAGAACAAAATCTTGATTTTGTGATAGTTCGGTGGAAACATCGGCTGTGAATACTCAAGAGCAGTAAGAAAGAAAAATGGCTGTTAATCATCATTAAGAATAGAGAACGAAACATGGATCTGTACATTGACATACCAGTGTTCTCTGGTTCTTTCCTCTTGAGCACTGTAGTTAGTCCTTGTCTGCAGTTCTCAATATAGATACAATGAAACTGGACAAGGTTCAGAGTGGCAAGAATAATGAGAGGTACTGGGTAACCTCTGCACAAGAAGCAGCTTCAGCATTCCTCCATTTGGAAAAGACACAATGAGGCCAGGTACAGCTCTTAACGTCAGGAGTGCCAAGCATAAAGTAAATATTCTATGGAAGTGGAAGATTCAAAATAAAAAGGGAGAAGGGTTTCCTCATTCAGTACACACTTAAGGGCTGAATTACTGCTGCAGGGTGTTGTGGATGCTTTCACGGATTTGAATAGCAAGCAGACAATAGCAGGGGGCTCGGGGAAATGCTTTGAAAGCTTTTTCATAGAAATACACACTTCTGGGTCCAGAAATCTCTGAGCTGCAAATTGCTGGAGGCCAGGAGAGCAGGGCTGTATGCTGGTACAGTATGCGCATAGCCCTGCGGCCAGGGCTGGCTTGATCCAGGTCTTTCCCATATGGCCATTCTTACGTCACATTAGCATTAGATAAACTTTCCAAGTGTCACTAGGGAGATTCCTTCTCCATGAGCAGGGAAGGTGGAGGATGAGAGTAAGGTGGAGTCGGGAGGAGGTGAGGTGATACAGTAGCAGAAAGGGCAATTAGGAGTTTAGGGTCATACTAGCTCCTTGAATATGTTGCTGCAAGATAAGCTGAGTCTCTGATGGTAATGACTTTACACTTAGGAGTATGGGAATAAGAATTGGCAGGATGTGCAGCTGTTGGGTGGTGGCAGAAGGAAGGGAGCAGCTGTAGGTTGAGCCGTAGAAGGTACAAGCACAGCAAGGGACCTGGCAAGCATGAGGACAAAGACAGCCTGGGTTTGGTTGTTGGGATGATTTGTGTGTGCTTCAGCTCACTTAAAAAAATTCATGTCTCTTCAAAAAGCTTAAACATGTGCAGTAGTAGAGGATACTGCAAGTAATGCTGATGGATTTTTAATTGTTGCTGAATTAACTGAACAGGGAGAGAAGATCAAGGAAGGTGCTGGAAGAGGGGGAGGGGTTGTTTCCCTCTGTTGAAGGGAAGAGGAAGAGCAGTATTCCTTTCACACACCAGTGGCTGCAGGAGATGGTGCACTGAAGAAACAGTGTAGTGTCTTTGCTGGGGAAAAAAAAAGTTGTATCTCTTGACTGACACATAAAATTGCTCTAATACATGGAATGCCTCAGGCTTGTAATCTTCATAGGTATTATTTATGTACAATTTCAATTGTAACTTAATAAGAGTTGCATTTATTTTTAACATGAAATTGCAGAAGTGCACAAATTAAACACTGTTGATGGACTGTATTAATTAAAACACAGTGTTTAAGGTTATTAAATATTTGCAGCCTTGAATTTAAAAATAAAGAGCAAAACAGGGAAAGCAATTGGATGATCATTTGGAAATAGATTTAATGTGATAAAGATGTTGACTGTAGCAGCCATCTTCAGAAAGATATTTTCTGTATTTTCATTTACTTCAATGAAATAGCTGTGTCCTTCATAGCGTCGGAGAAAAATAATCAGGTGTTGAAAAAACAAGTGAGTTTACTTGTCTTTCCAAGCTGTTAATACCACTTAGGTCCAAGACGGGACATCTGGTTTCTTCTAGAACCTTCAATTATGAACACAAGAAGTCAACTCAGTTAACTACTTGCAGATAATATTTACTTTGTTTCTTAAATGGACCCATATGAAATGTCTTTTCACTTTTCATTTATCAGGATATTTAAAATGCTTTAGAAATATGGTTTTATATGTTTATACAAAATTATCTGAAAGCAAACATGAATAATAAATGTGACGGTAAATAAAGCATTTAAATTGATATTTTCTAATCTGACACAGAAAATTCTCTTAATACATGAAGCTCTATGACAGGCATTAGATATACATACAATGTATCTTTTGGTTAGCAAAAAAAGTACATATGATATTAGCTAGGTTGTATTTGTTTGCTATGTAGTATGGTTGCTGCTAGTTGAAACAACAAAAAACAAACAAACAAAAAAGAAAGAAAAATAACCTTAAGGAAAAAACTCACCTTCCATAAAGCACAGAGTATTTATATTTGAGGGAGTGGCGGGGGGGGAGATTATCTCTATTTTTTTTTTAATTTTTTTTTACCATTTTCAAATCAAACAATCAAACAGTTTAGGTGCTTTTTGGGTTTAGCTGCAGCAGTTTGAAAGCGTGATAACATCTATGACTGCAGCATCAATTAAATGTTCTAATAATAATCCTATATTTAGATTTATGGTGGAATTTCTATTTAACAGGTAAAACATAAATATTTGTAGTTTATGTTACTGTTTCACTAGCTGATCATCAATTTTTGTAAGCAGATGAGGTATATGTAGTAAGTTTAACGAGGAGCATTATCGATATGCTCACCCAGAATCCAGATGCAGCTGGAGGAGGTAAAAAGGGATAAACTTCCAGTTTTGACATGACAAAAAGGTTTCTGATCTAATTCTACACGTCTTTGATATCACTGAGTTGGTAAAATGTAGGTATTCCTGTTGATGGCAGCTGGTGAGTCTACCAAACAGGCAGTGAAAAGGTTTTGACAGACTAGAATTAATGGAGTGGAAGGACAATTGACACATTTTAGGAGCTCAGGTGTGTAGATGGGAAGGTACCATTTTGGTGTTCCTGGGGAGCCCTAGCACTGTGTTAACACAATTCCTTTCTATAAATGAACCTCAGGCTTTTGCGAAGGACTTTGACCATCATTTTGGAAAAGGTGGCTCAGTACTGTTGGATATGAAGATTAGTGACTTTGACGCAATTACAGTTTCTCTCCTCTCAAAAATGAACAAAAACCATAAAGAGCCTGGAAACCTGAAGGAAATTTCACCGTGGATGAGTGAATTCAGAGCTGAGTTCTTGAGGAACGAACTAGAGGTTCCTGGTAAGTTCCTCTTCAGTGTCAATGGTGAACTGTCCTTTACAAGGAAGTTGCTACTCTTGAACTCTTATCACCCTTCTTTCTGGCCTTACGCAGAGGTATGTTTTATCTGAAATAACTCTGTTCATTCATCATCTCTTAAATCTGTTCTTAAGCTGTAGTCTGATTTTTTTAAAGTTGTTTCTAAAATTATCTCTCTTACCTGAGAACTTAGTATATTTTTAAAGGCCTGATTCCAGGAAATCTGATCTGTAAATCTAATATATGTTTAAATCTGGTTCAGAAAGGATGTGTCCTTTGAAACCATTAAAAGCTGCAATTCTAACAGTTTAACAAGGAAAGAATATTAGTAATTCGTAGATGAAATCGTATGATGTGTATGATGAATTTTTATGCATTTTTAAATATTTTCATCGTAGCTGTGTTTCCTACCAATTTGGCAAAATATTTGGAAGTGTGTTCTGTCCTTAAACACACTTTAAAAAAAATAAGTCTATGTAACCATTTTACTTTTTTTCCACTACCACCTCAGGTCAGTATGATGGAAAAGGGAAGCCACTGCCAGAGTACCACGCAAAAATCTCTGGATTTGATGAACGGGTATGATTTTAAGTTTGAGTCAAAATCCTTTGTGGTATAAATTTGTGTCCATATTCCATGTGAAGAATTTGACAATAGCAAGGTTGCTGCTTGTGTACACATCTTGCAGCACATAAAGGAAGGTCTGCAAGTGGGCATTTGTTTTTATAGTAATAATTGACCAACTTGATTATGCCATCTAGGAATGAGAGATATGCTTAATTTCAGTGATTATTCTGCAAGGCCAAGTCTTCTGTCACAAATATTTTGCGTTTTCCTGTCTTTTTCCAAGATAAGTGTAATGGAATCCTTGAGGAAGCCAAAACGTATAACAATCCGAGGTAGCGATGAGCAGGAGTATCCTTTTCTTGTCAAAGGTGGTGAAGACCTGCGACAAGACCAACGTATTGAGCAGCTGTTTGATGTAATGAACGTTATCCTTTCCCAAGATGCTACATGTAGCCAAAGGAATATGCAGCTAAAAACTTACCAGGTCATCCCCATGACAACAAGGTAGGCGTTTATTTTTGAGGGGACAGAAGTCCTTGTGTTAACATCTATTACTTTTGGGATGTTGGAAAGTGCGACTTCTGTGTGCCATGTTCTGGTTCTGGTGTTTTGTGTCTTGGCTTTTTTATTATTATTATTAATGTATTTTACTTCTAAATAACATTGGAATTGCTTTTTCTGGAAACTTTCAGAGTACATTTGAATTGGTAGCTTTCAGCCTTCTTTTAGCAGGCACTAGAATGTGTTACTTCCTATTTGTGGTGTTCCTCTGAAGTTCAACTCTGAGCTACTTGTTCGCATCTCTGACTTATTTTTTTCCAGACTGGGGCTCATCAAGTGGCTGGAAAATACTTGTACTTTAAAAGAATTTCTTAAGAATAGCATGTCTGAAGAGGAAAACATCAACTATAACAGGTGATGCTTGGTTTAGCTGTCTTCTCTATTAGAGTCGACTACTAATGGGGTTTTGATACTGACAATCTTGTGGCAGCATTTTATTTTTTAATAAGAATGAAATAAAAGCACCTATAAGCAAGGAGGCAGTTTGTACTTCCTGACCCAAATTAGTAATTAGCAACTGTTTGTTTAATGAGTACCATTGTACCTAGAATATCCTCCACCCAGGTTGTTTAAACAAGAGGCTTATAATTATAATCACATGTGACGTCACTATCGGCACCCTGTCCTTATCAGCACATTGATTTTACAAGCAAAGGATTTTGATCTCTTGATTTGATCAGGCAGGAAATGGACGTAGGTCAGTGGAGGGCGGGGGGCGGGGGGAGCAGAGCAGAGGGGAGGGGGGCAGAGCGGGGG
>NW_009910494.1:75012-82224 GCF_000696875.1 Nestor notabilis
TTCAGCAGTGAGTCAGTGACAGGGGAACTTGGCAGCAGATGCACAAAACACAACTGTAAAAGAACACTCCAATTTTATACAAATGCTGGGTTTGAATAAATCAGCTTTCTTTCTCTTGATTGTAATTGGAGGACTAATAGTTGTAAAATGGATTTAATTCTAGCATTTCAGTCTCTTTCTATGCTGGAATTTAGACATGTAGTTTTATTTACCAGTGTTGTTCTTGGTACATAATCTCTGTTTGGATTTGTTGGAGTGTTGCTGTCACCATTTATTTTTACAAGTCCTCTTGTTTATGGGGCTGGTTGGAGTAACCTCCAGCGTGGAGGTTAGACTCCAGAGAGTCTTTATTTCCGCAATTACTGAGTTTGTGAGCAGTTCAGGAACTGCTACAGTTCCTGCATTACTGCTGTCTGCTTCACTTTTGTGAAGAGCAGCGGTATGACGTTAAGTCTCAGTTCATTGACCAGGAAAGTGGAGGGCTTCTCACATGGAACCACCTCATGAAGGGAGAAAATTTCTAATATACTAAATGTAGAAGATAAGTGTCTTTCTAAAAACAGTTGATTATTTATCTCCCCCAAACCAGCTTTATTTTATTGTTACATATAGGCTTTAAATACTTGCCCATATGTTCTTCAACCAAGTCAATTAAGACACTTTGTCTTGAGCTATGGTTGAATGACAGCACTCACAAAGGAAAATTCTGATTAAATCCTTGCTGGCAATATTTTTGTTGGGCTGGGGGAAATACCGTCCTGAAGTTTTGACATCCTTTTCTTTATCCCAAAGTGATGGTCTGTGCAGTCTATAAATGATAAATGCTTCTTACATGGAAAGGATCTGTACATCTCAGAATATGTTTTGGAAGAGAGAAGGCGGGTGCTCTGCTACGTTACTGTCTCTCTGGAAAAGAGGTTTAATGTCTATACATTTAGTTAAGATGGGAGAAAAAGATCAAATTCTTCAATAAGCCCCCATTCCTCCCCTCTTGTACACACTGAGGAGGTAATGGACTGCCTTCCTGCATTCCCATGGACAAACAGCAGCATTTGTTACATACCTGCTACCGTGGTAGGCTGGATAATGCCTCTCAAATGGATGCAACACTGTTAAAAATATCTTTCCTTCCCTGGAGAAGTTATTTTGGGTCTTTCTTCTCAACACAATATCTAATTTTCACAGTGCTTATTGACAAGTTAACACCTTTGAGGGTTCTAATCTTCTATCAGATATGACTGAAGTGCGTTTAAAGCTAGGGGGAATGAGATGGGTGCATCAGCGTATGCATTGACTGCATAAACTTCATTTCCAGAGCAAGGGTAAGGTTAATGTAGGCTGCAGCTATCTGAGTCTTCCTGTGCATAAAAATCTCATGGGTCATAACAGCACGCAGCCAACGGGTGTTCAAGTACAGAGTGGTAAGATAATATAGGGAAATCATCAGCTCTTCTTTTTTGTCCCTAGCAAAAAGGGACCTCATGCTACCTATTCTGAGTGGCTGTCCAAGATGAGTGGGAAAGTACAAGGCATCTCTCGATACCAGGTTATGTACAGGTAAGTGTTGAGAACTGCATGTAAAATACAGAAACTAGAGTGTGCACACACATACACTTGTAGAAATTCCAGGAAAAATATGATCTGCATTATAATTTGCTGGCTAGATCTGATTTTTGCTCATTTTACTCCTTTGTCTTACTGGACGTGCTCTGCAGGAGTAGTTCAGTACTGCCAAAATCCCACCAGAGCACAGGAATGCTTCCAGAACCTTGCTCGCTTCTTTAAGAAAGTGTCTGGTCGAAGAAGAGCATCTGCTTTATTTTGTAGGTGTCTTGTTCCTTCCTGATTATGCAGTTAGGTAAGCTGCCTCAGGGCCAGAGCACCTGCTGAAACTGGACAGAGAAAATCACTGTGATTCACTGAGAATTTCAGAATATTTGATGGTTTGGGTCCCAACTTAAGCATCCTCTCAGAGGAATTTCCACACCTGCCTAGATTTAGCACTGAAGAGGAGGAAAAGTGAAGTTTGCAGTGGAGCATTTCTGATGAGCTCATAACCTGCTTAAGCAATCATCTTTCTTTTTAAAGGAAAACTTTGACTCCTTCAAATGACTGCATCTGCATTAATACTTGTATTCAGATCCGGAATGTGCTTGGGAAGTAAATTCCCAGTCACCCCCACTCACCTCATGTTGGCCTCCATCACAGAGCTATACCTTAGTACACAATTTGGCTCCTGGTTTAGAGTGCAATTCTCTATATTCACAGAATAGAGGACCTTTAAGGTTCATCTTGGGTATTAGGTTGTTAAAGGGTGTTTTTTGTGGAATTTATTTTATTGCTTCTTTATATCTAATATCCAAAGCCATAAAAGATTACAAGAGATGCAAAGGTAGAAAGACTATTAAGACGTTCATATTCTGGCTTTTCTTAAATCCAGCTGCACTGAGATACGCCGGTAGTCAGTATTTCGTTAAAAAAATGATGCCTGGGTTCTTGTCTCCTTGGTCCATACTAATATTTGACAGTTCAATGATACTGACCAGGGAAGTTGTGGCTGCCGCACCCCTGGCAGTGTTCAAGGCCAGGTTGGACGGGGCTTTGAGCAACCTGCTCTAGTGGAAGGTGACCCAGGGAGGTTGGAACTGGATGATCTTGAGGGTGCCTTCCAACTCAAACCATTCTGTGACTCTGTGTGCACATCTGAACTTCTAACACCCAGTGGGCTGTTATTTCAATAGCTAACATTATTCCCTCTTTAATTTGCAGAAATGCTAACCGTACAGAAACAGTTAAGTCTTTCAGAAGCAGGGAAAGCAGTGTCCCAGAAGACCTGCTGCGGTAAGCGCACTGTTAATGACTGCAGGTTGTGAAACAAAAGTTGGAGGTTTATCTGTATGCAACAAGTGACTTCTGTTTTGTTAAGGCGAGCCTTTGTGAAAATGAGTACATCTCCTGAAGCCTTCCTGTCCCTGCGGTCCCATTTTGCCAGCTCTCATGCACTGATGTGCATCAGCCACTGGATACTTGGTATTGGAGATAGACATCTGTCCAACTTCATGATTAACAAGGAGACAGGGGGCATGGTGGGAATAGACTTTGGATATGCATTTGGCTCAGCTACACAGGTATTTGCTTTTCTAATTAATTTGTTACACCTTTTATGTGCAATGGCACGTCTGGCCTCAGTACTAAATTTAATGCTCCTTATTTGCCACTACTCTCATGCAAAATAATGTTTACAAGTTATTTCTAGTTAATAGAAGAAAATCTCTGCTTCTGGATACTCTCAGAGAAGCAGGGAGCAGTAGAGTTTCACAGAGTCTGTGTGGTAGGGTGGTATATAGTTCAGCCACACTTTTAACCATTATCACTAAATATTCATGACTAGAGCTTTGATGGTCCTGTTCTACTATCTATCTCACACATTATTTTCAGTTAAGTGACAGAGAGGGTTTCAAAAGTTGAAAAGAAAAAAATATCTGTTTCTAATCCTTCTATTCGAAGGGGTTTTAATTCTTGTTTTCTTTTGACTGTCCTTCCCCTTGGCTAGTTTTTGCCCGTGCCAGAGTTGATGCCTTTTCGTCTGACCCGCCAGTTTGTTAATCTGATGATGCCAGTGAAAGAGTGGGGTCTCATTTACAGCGTGATGGTGCATGCTTTAAGGGCTTATCGCAAGGATCCAGATCTCCTCATTAGCACAATGGATGTATTTGTAAAAGAGCCTTCTTTGGACTGGAAGGTGGGATTTTTCCTCTTTCCTTTTTCTTCATGTGAAAATTCTTAAACTGTAATAAGGATAAAACTGATCAGAAAGGGAAGTATTTCCTGATGCTCATTCAGTGTGCTTCGTATCTTTCTTTGTTGTACTGAGTTCTCAAAGAAGCTGAACTCAAAGGATTTGAAATTATCAATGGACAAAGAATAGTAGTATATTTTTGTGTTATCGTTGTACTGTTCTTTATCTGCATGATAATCCTAAAAATGTGGGTATCTCTTGATCACATTATGTCACTTATGGCAGCAGCATACATATTTTCAGCTTTGTGTATTCAGACTCATATTTACATAACAATACTCTATGGTTCAAACTAATAATTACAGAGAAAAAATCTGAAACTCGTTGCACTTCAATAACTCCAGTTGTAAATTAATTTTTGGGTCACTGGCTGGCCAGATATCATCACTACTTTGCCCTCCATTGCATCTGCCCTTGAGAGCTACTGGCTTGACTTGCTATGATCTGGCAGCTGAAAGGCCTTTTCTGAGTGTATGATTTATGATAAATAGGGTGCATTTGTTTTCTGTTTAGAACTCTGAACAAAGACAGCTGAAAAAAGGAGGCACATGGATTAAGGAAGTAAACACATCCGAAGTAAACTGGTACCCTTTGCAAAAAGTCAGCTATGTCAAACGAAAGCTTAGAGGTGCCAATCCAGCAACAGTCACTTGGTAAGATGCTCTCCTTCTGCTTTAATCTGCTCCATTAAGAGCTTTGGCAGTCTCCTGCTTTTAAGCATTTTGCTCCCTTCAGATAGAATGGCAGCTAGGGGAAGAGAAGAGGCAGACCCCCTGTCAAAATCAGTTTGGTCCGCATACAAGCACTCTGAATCACCCTGCCAGCCAAACACCAGATAACTCCCCTTTAGTGTTCTCGCTGCAGCTTGGGCCTCCTGAGCAGTTTTACTGTTCCTGGCAGCACGCACGTCCCCACCCTGTAAGCCTGCTTCAGGTCTCAGTCCTCAGACTGCTGTTCTTTATGTTCGTCTCCACAGCTTTTAGGCTAGGGGTAGTATTTAAATCAATATGCTTCTGCTGGACAGTTGCTTGAAATGGAACCCAAACCAGCTGTATGGGAGGCATGGAGGTATGCTATTTCCCAAAACCACCAAATTCAAATCCGATAGCATTCTCAAGTTATTTATGTCAGACTAGTCAAGTCTGGTTAAAGACAGAATGTCTTTAAAGTTCAGTTAAAGTACAATTAATCCCTTCCATCCTCTTTTAAAAAGACATTTTGGATTAATCGAGAGGAGGAAAAAAAAGCAAAGAAAAGCCTGGTTTAAAACCATACAAACACTGAGAAGTGCAGGACTTGGGAGGAGTCCCTTTTGTGGTCAAGGCTGTACTGGAAAAGGCAGCAGAATATTTCTTCCAGGCACAAATCAGCAGGGCAGGTAGGGAGACAACAGCTCAGATGTGAACTGCTGCATCCTTCTTTCATTTAGACACCTTTGATGAGATTGAAATATTCATGGTAAATATTCACTGTAAAGGACATCTGAAATCACCAGTCTTGACTGGCCAGGCCTTCTACAGCTATCGAACGGTCTCCACATCTTGCAAAATAAAGCTGCATGAATCGTGTTCAAGTACTGTTTGGTGTTTAAAAATCCATCGCAGATTTTTTTGCTTGTTTCTTTTAGTAAGAGCTTATTTTTCTGTTCTCAATTTTAGTGATGAACTGCGTCTGGGCCACGAGAAGTCGCCTTCTTATCGTGAACTTGCAGCTGTGGCTCGTGGTAATGCTGATGGTAACATCAGAGCCAGAGAGCCAGAGGATGGCCTTTCGGAAGAGGCGCAAGTGAGATGCCTGATCGATCAAGCAACAGATCCCAACATTCTTGGCAGAGTCTGGGAAGGATGGGAAGCCTGGATGTGAGGGGCTGCCAGGGGATCCATACCCTAATGCACAGCTGCAACCAGATCAGAATTTTAAGGCCAAAAAGGAAAAAAAACCCAAACTCTTAAACGATGAGATGATAAAAGCAGTTAACTTGGCTAATATAGAAAATAAATATTTTTTGTATTAAAGCTGTATTCAAACAGTGACTTTTTTAATCATTTTTCTTACATGTGGTTCTGTAACAAAGCAGCTTTATTGTCTGTTTGTTGGAATTGATGTAGAAAGAACTGGAGGGGCTGTAAAGCTTTAAAGACTTATTTGAAAGGCACTGAGATCGCCCAGAGGAAAGCACAGATTCATACTTCGTGAACCTGCAGGCATCCTTGTAGTCTGTGCTTTTGTCTTTTACAGAGACCTTGGTGACAATCAACTGAAACCACTCTGCAGACATAAGTTATTTGTAATTAAAACTAGGAGATTTTCATATCAATAGTAACAGTGAAGCACACAGTAAAATTAAACAGAAAATGGCTTTTGGCTCTAGATAACACCTGAAGTATCTGAATGGTTGTTTCTTACTGGATAATGAGATAGCAATGAGACCATTCCAGCAGATTGTTTTCTTAACAATTGGAGGTTATACTGTTATCTCTGTCCTTCAGAAGTCTACACTCCTCATGTTGTGTTAATCCCAAATTACTTGTTTAGCCAAAGCCGAAAGTAGCCACTGCAGACACAGCAGAGCACTGTAAGCTGTTTGCCATAACTAGCACAGGAATGGCTGCTGCACTGTGGTGTTTCTTCATACCAAAGTGTGGCAGCTGTGGCAGATGCAGCTCTTTCTCGGGCAGCCAGTTTTCAGTGGTGCTGGCTTTGGCTGGGATAGTGTTCATTTTCTTCACAGTAGCTGCTATGGGCTGTGTTTTGGATTTGTGCTGGAAATAGTGTTGATAATTCAGGAATGTTTTTGTTATTGCTGAGCGGTGCTTACACAGAGTCAAGGCCCTTTCTGCTCCTCACACCACCCCACCAGTGAGCAGGCTGGGGGTGCACAAGAACTTGTGAGGGGTCACAGCCAGGACAGCTGACCCCCATAACCACAGGGATATTCCATATGGAGTGGTGCTTAGCATATAAAGCTGAGGGAAAAGAGAGGAAAGGGAGATGTTTGGAAGGATGGTGTTTCTCTTCCCAAGTCACTGTTACGTGTGATGGAGCCCTGCTTTCCTGGAGATGGCTGAACAACTGCCTGCTGGTGGGAAGTGGTGGATGAATTCCTTGTTTTGCTTTGCTTGTGTCTTTATCTCAAACCCTGAGTTTTCTCACTTTTGTCCTTCTGATTCCCTGATGCTGGGCAGGGATTAAGCCACATCAGGTAACCTTGGTGGCGAGTGCAGTGCAGCACAGATGGCAAGGGGGAAAAGAGTTCTCTAAAATATTACAGTTGTTTATTACCCAGAGTTCATTGTAGGAGATAGTTTCCATTGGGGCTTTTAATAATTATCATAAAAGGTGTAATAAAAATGAGTCCTTGCCCTTTCGCTGCCTACAATCTTTCACTACTGCCACCGTGCAGATGGGGCAGG
>NW_009910494.1:82247-88147 GCF_000696875.1 Nestor notabilis
TGGCTGCTGCTGACACCAGGCTTGAGTGAATCTCAGATGGAGAGCTGGGAATCTGCCTCCTGGATACAACTCCACGGAAAACTCAGGATGGGGAAGGTTGCTCGCTGAGGCCTAATGGATAGTGAGGGAGCTCTTCCGTTTCAAGTACTTCCAGGAACAATTACTATTTGTTACCTTCCTCTTAAACAACTGAGCGTATGTATTATGTCAGTAGTGTTACAAATCAAGACATTCAGAATCTTTTTGTCAGATTTTATTAATTTGAAATATTGTTCAGCTGTATTTTTGTAGAGGAAATGTCTATTTAAAAATAAACTTTCAGATGGATACCTCATTTCGAAAGTTAACTTAGAGCATTTTAATCACAGAACGCACCCACATTTACCCATTTATAGGGATGATTGATAGCTGAGGGACAGTGGTTATTTTTTTTTCATGAGCATATATACACATATATATATCACTATAAGTGATATAGTTTATATACACTTGTCTAAGGTGTCTTGGTGCATTTCATTCTCTTAATGTCTGGTATCACACAAGACAGCAGCAGTATGACTAAGGCTTGGTTAGGTGAGGCACACGGGCTTTCACCTTGTCACTCTGCAGATACAAGTTTGAAGCACAATAAAAAGCTACATGAAAAGGCGAAGGGGACATTTGGAAATCAAGTGGCCACTTGTACGAGGTGTTAATTGCACTTTTGGCACATATCTGAGATACTCACAGGGTACTCTGACCTGTGCTGGGGAGGACAAAGTTTAGGTTTATAGTTTAACAAAGCTCTTCTGTAGGGCTTTCGACACTTTCAGCAGCAATAGATGTTTGTGTGCAGCAAGACTCCCGCCTTGGCCTTTGGGAAAGGAACCGGGGTGAACCCTGGCCTGTGCCCCCTTTTCCATAGCGAAAGGCCCTCAGCCCAGGGTGAAAGACTTTGGGGCAGGTGGAAGTAACCCTGATGGTGCAAAAGAGCTTAGAACATACCCATGGCACTTAAAATAGTTTAAAACTCCATTTTGGCACAAAAGTCAGTGCTATAATGGAAGCCTCAGCTACATCAGTGATACCCGGGGTGTGTTTGTTGAGCTCAGGTGCCAGCTGAGGAGCAAAACAGAGCTGCTGGGTTTTCACGAGCAGGAACGCATCCTATGCGAAGCAAGCGGAATTGCCCCGGCGGAGCTTTCCCTGTGCAGCTGAATGAGCCCGGAACTAACCTCCAGCGTCCGTGAGTCACAGCTGCTGCCTCCAGCCCCGGCCGCGGAGCGCGGCTCTCGGCGAGGCGCAGCAGTTGGAGGGGAAGGGGCTGACTGGCGCCAGCCCCCGGAGCCGCACGGAACGTCCTGTCGCAGCGCAAACCTCGGGTCGCTGGGCTCCGTGCTCGGTGGGGCGGGCTTGTCTGGCTTCCAGGAGAGAGCACGATGGCCAGGGCTGGAGACTGCTTCAGGTCTCCTGGTGCAAAACAAAACTGAACAACTGCTCGCAAGTACGGC
Organism: Nestor notabilis; assembly: GCF_000696875.1. NCBI lineage: Eukaryota > Metazoa > Chordata > Aves > Psittaciformes > Psittacidae > Nestor > Nestor notabilis. Next base: position 83,738 of record NW_009910494.1, read on the forward strand.
AGGGTATTTACTTCTCAGATTAAATTACCCGGTGTGCACTTTATCTGAAATTCACTGGTTGCAGCTAAAAAGCTACGTAAAGCACTAGCGTGGGTTCTCCGGAGGTGGTTCTTAGTGTGTACAACAGATTAAAGTTTAAGCTGGTGCTTACCACCGCCGTCAGCGTTACAGTTTCCCCCTGTCGCGCAGAGGGAGGCTCTGCAGCCTGCACTCTCCTTTCCCAGCTGATAAAGAGGTTCCTGCATGGGGCTTGTCATACTCAGCATTTTCCCTTAGTCCCCACCGCTGCCCCCCAATTTAAATGTTATCTCGCGGTGTCTGTGGCTGAGATGTGGCACAGCACATCGGGGCTCAGGAAGGAGCCTGGGAGCTCTCCGCAAGAACAATTACTGAGGCTCACCTTCAGTCGTGGAATAAGGAGTTCCCTACAGCTCTGCTGGCCTCACGCTGAAGGGTTTGGCCAGCCACTTTGCCAAGCCAGGTAAGTCAGTGCCTACATGTAGAGACACTCCTCCCCAGACTTCATGTTTTTCAAAATCAAGGACTTAAAATAAGCATTTATTACAGTTGCTTTAAACCACTTTATCTTTTCCCCTCCCAAGTGCTGAGGATGAGCATCTGCCAGGTCACTTCATTAACACCGGCTGCCTCAGCGGGAAATGACCTGAGGTTTAAAAACTTCAGTTTAAGCTCTGCTGCTTGTAAGAAATGGCACCTGTGCAGAAAGGCCGTACCCTGGCGGCCACCCACAGCACAGGACAGCGCCTCGCTGGTCTCGAAGAAAGCTACCAGAGAGCTACACCTTACACTAAACCAAGAGCATCCAGAATAAGGGGTTTAGGGGTTTTCTTGTTGCAAATAGTTTTGGGAAGCAGTGGCCGGGAGAGACAGGAACAGATTTGGTTACAGTTTGGTGACAGTTTCCACGTTATTTACAGGGGGGTTGTTTTCCTTTCCGATGGGACAGGAGAGGGGAACACTTGCTCTATGTGTCCGTCAGACTCACAGTGCGTGATCCTGTGCAGGATTTCATTCAGGTAGGCAGAGGACGTAGCTGTGAATTTGAGCTCATGAATCTCACCCCTAAAGGAAATTCATGCCAAACCCGTACCAGGGAACGGTTCAGCGCATCCACCGCAGAGCGTGACAAAGCGAGGAGCACAGGGTCTGAGGCGTTTCACTGTGGCAGCTCTTGGCCTTTGGGAGCCCAGGCACATGGAAGATTCAGTACAGCAGCTACAGGTGCTGCCGAGCAAACCCAGCCCAGGCTGGGCTCACGCACCCGCAGGCAGAGCACAGGTAGTAAGAGAGCTAAAAAGAAGGATCCTTTCCTTTACCAGGAAGTTCCTCATTCACTCGGAGCAGGGTGGCCGCAGGCTGGATCCGTGCAATGAGCTGACCCAAGTGTCATGGCGAGTCAAATACTGTTACGACTGGAGATGGGGGAGAGGCAGGAGCCCCGGCAGGGGCAGGATGAGGGATACAGAGGGTCTGTCCACCAGTCACTGTGCTGGCTAATGAGAGCCAACGCCGGCCTCAAGGAGGTACAGTCCCTCCCTAGGAGCGTGTTGGCGGGTGTTTTGACTCTCCTCAAACAACTTGCACCTCCTCTTCTGCATGTCCCATTCTCCGGTCAGCCCCCAAGTACTGGTTCAGGCTGTTGAATTAAACAATCATCGTGCTCCTGCTTCTTTGTAGGGGGAGGAGGAAACCGGGCAAACCACTTCTCCACCTTCTTCCCCACTGTCAGCATCCAGCCAGCCTTTCCCTGTGAAACCCGGAGCTGGAATGTGCTTCCCCTGGATAAGGTGTCCCTCCCGCAGCTGCCTGGCCGCAGGCCATGAATCCCCCAGGAACCCGCTCCCCTCAGCCCTGTAGCACCCCAAAAGCAGTGAAAGGCCCTGTAGGCTCTGCAGAACCAGCCCAGCCTTGGCAGGCTCCCAGCCTCACTGTCCCAAAAAGTCCTGCACATCTGGCCAGAGGTGAGCATGCAGGAAGGAGTATCATGGGGATTAAAGCCAGGCTGAAGCATTGCCTCGATTACTTGCCTTCCCTGAGTGACCTGTCCCCTATTTATGATGTAAAACTAATCAGAAATAGGGTGTGATTTAATTCCTGGACCTGAAGGACTCGGGGTCCTGGTGCTGCTCTGGGGTTCACTGCCAGCTCTCCAAGTAATGTGAGGTTTTGTCTTTTCTCTGCAAAGGTTTCTTTCTAGAGAAAGAGTTCTTGTCCTTTCTCTCCAGGTTTAAATACTCCACTTCATTTGGAGCAGGAATCTCAAACAGTTTTTAAAGAAATCATTCTGAAATTCAGATGCTCAGAATGTTTCTTATGCTGTGTGAACTGGAAGGATCCCAGAGATAAGCCAGAATTTGGTGGGTCCGGTACTCAGCAGGATGGATGAGGGAATCAAGGGCTTGTCTCTGGTTCTCTGCTCATGAAATTACTCATGCAAATGGGAACAGATTCAGGTGCGGAGATGCCAGACAAATCCACCCAGGACACAGCAGAGCGTGGATATCATCCTGTCTTCAGCCCAGTGCTTTGGTATCACCTACTCGCACACTCCTGGGTGCTTTGCTGCAGGTGTTCCACCTGCATGGCACATGGGGAACCCCAAAAAATGTGTTCCTGAAGTCACACGTCTCAGGCCCAGCAACAAACACAACCGACTTCAGCCTTCCAGGGGACAGCTCCCACCACTTGGTTTTGGGACAGGGATCAACAGGCCTGACCACGAGCTCTAAACACCCCTCCAGGTCCTGAAAACACTGGAAGCAAAGCTGCACCCACTGTGATGGGGCTCAGGTGTGACAGAGGTGGCAGATACCGAGGCTTACGCAGGGTGTCCATGCCCAGCAGTTGCCGTTCACTGAAGGATTTTGGGAATCTGGTTGCCGTGCGGCAGGGTGCCCAGTGGGGCCGGGTGACCTGGCTGGGAATTGAGTTTCCTCTTCAGAGTAACACATGATGGGCATTAAACGAGGCTGCCCAGGCTGGCACAGTTGCATGCCAACACTGATGAGCAGCTGCCCTTTGGGGAGAAGGATTTCAGGGAGCTGAAAGCACAACACAGTTCCACAGAAGCAGCAAAATGAGACACTGCCCAAGACAAACCATCATTTCATGGCTACAGCGGGTGAGGTGTGTCAGACTGCCTTCCCTCTCTGAACCACCTTCCCATGCTTTTCCCACCCACCTCTCTACACTTCATGCAGAGAAAAAAGGTTCAGGAGCACGATGTTCCCTGCAAGACAGCCAGGCCAGGAGCAGGTGGCACAGGGTCATGAGACGTGAATATACCCCAGTGCTGAAGGGCAGAAAACAACATGCAAAGCTGGGCTTGGGGGAATGTTATTTATTGAAGATGTGGAAAAGGAAAATTGTTTCCACTTCTTGCATCAGTCAGTGCTTAATGCTGATGTGGAGTGAGGCTGCAGGATCAAACCCCTGATGAGCAAAGCAAATCAAGTCTATTTATTTAACAACATAATGTCTTGCGGGGTTAACTGCAGCACTAGAGCTAAAAGCAAAGCCAAGCCCCTCCACATGAAGCCTTACCTGCCAGATGCAAAACCTCACCTGCCAGGCAGAGAACACTTACCCAGATCCCACAGGCTTCCCACAAGGAGTTCACAGCCAAAGGGAGAGCGCGGACCAGCCCTGTCCCAGCTATTCCTGTTAAAATACATACCCTTTAGAGAAACAGCTGCAACAGCTGCGGGAGCGGCGCATGGAGCCCTGCCCGCGGAGATGCCGCGGGCCCCGCACGTACCCACGCTCCCCGGAAGGCCACCACCGAGTGGCACGGCACAGCTTCATGCTTCATCTGAGCACTGGGCTGGGAAGTCAGCGGCTGCACTGGTCATACGAATATGGAATGGTTTAGGTTGGAAGGGACGCTCAAGATCATCCAGTCCCAACCCCGCTGCCACAGGCAGGGACACCCTCCACTAGACCAGGTTGGGCAAAGCTCCATCCAAGTTGCTCAGAGTCCTGTTAAGGTGTCATAAAGCTGGCCAGGTCTTCTGGGGAAAAAAGTAAATAAATCTTAAACTAGAATTTTTAGAGGGGGTTTTGTGTGTTTTGTTTGTAATTCTGTCACCTGGGGGTGAAGCCAGTGGTTTAAAAACTGTTAAGTAACTAGAAAACTTAGGCATTTCGCATACTTGAACTTAAAATAGTTCAATTTCTCTGATACCTGCCAATTTAATAGCAGTTATTAATTGGATGAAAGGGAGGGGAGTGTATAATTACTAACGATAAGTTTTTAAAGAGGCTTAACTTCACGCAGACACCCTAAAGTAGCTAAAAATACCTTAACGCTCCTTTTCCCACGGGAGCATCCTGCAAGATGAAGTCCAAGCAGCCAGCCTGTTACTGTGGAGGGTGATAACAGCGCTCTCC
>NW_009910495.1:0-8879 GCF_000696875.1 Nestor notabilis
TCCGGTAACCTAGCAACGCCCCGCGCGGGGCTCTCCCCGCCTCCGCGTGACGTGACCGTGACGTCAGGCTGCGCCTCCGCGTCGTCACCGCGCGGTGACGTAGACGAGCGTCAGCACGTGCTTCGGTCCTCGCTGATGGGCATGGGGGAGACACGAGGAGCGAGTCTCAAGGCATAAGCGCGTCAAATTAATTAAGCAAAGATGCGGAGCCTTAATTGAAACTTTTCCCCACGTTTTCAGCTGATCTAAACACCTGAATCTATAAAAGCAGTAACAGAAGATCCAGCTTGGAGCTAATGACACACAACAGCCCGGCGCCAGGAGCTGTTCCAGCCACAGTTATTCCACCAAGGAATCCCTGCTATTTCATCCGTTGTTGGATTGTCTGCTACTGCATGGGAACTTCCCAAACGTTTTAAACTTAGTTCCCTTGGGAAGCCGTCCATGCTGCTAAGCATCAGCCCAGATGCCCTTTCCCTTGTACAACATACAATAATCCTCCTTTGTCCCATTCTTCTTGCTGCCTCTGGCTAATTCCCATTGGAACACACTAGGTTACTTAATCATAGAATCCCAGACTGGTTTGTGTTGGAAGGGCCCTTAAAGCTCATCCAGTTCCAACCCCCTGCCATGGGGCAAGGACCCCTTCCACTAGAGCAGGTTGCTCCAAGCCCCTGTGTCCAACCTGGCCTTGAACACTGCCAGGGCTGGGGCAGCCACAGCTTCTCTGGGCAAACTGTGTCAGAACTTCTGCCTTATATCTAACCTGAACCTCCCCTGTTGCAGTTTAATCCCATCACCCCTTGTCCTATCACTACAGTCCCTGATGAAGAGTCCCTCTCCAGCATCCCTGTAGCCCCCTTCAGACACTGGAAGCTGCTCTGAGGTCTCCACGCAGCTTCTCTTCTCCAGGCTGAACAGCCTGCTCCCCCTTAGTATTTTGGCAGGAATCAATGAGTTAATAATCACAGCCACATGGATATTAACCATTTTCTTCCCAAAACCCCATCCCTAAACTCTGGAGTAACACAACGAGAATGAAAAAAAAAAACCAAAACAAAAACCAAAAAAACCCCCACCAAAAAACCAACCAACCAATCAACCAAAACCCCCCAAAAAACCAAACAAAAAAAAAAAAAAAAAAACCAAACAAAAAACCCTAGAGAAAAGTTGAGTAAAAGGATTGCACCAATCTAGAGAAGGGTATGAAATCTCAATTCTTTAGGTCAGTTGAAAGCTTTGTTTGGGTTTCAGCTAAAGTAGAACACACCCCTGATTTCATACTGTCCCACTGCAATCCCCAGAGTGTGCTACAACTGATTATTATGACATCAAGTTATCACACCATGAATGGAAGCTTGACGGTATGTCAGAGAACTGGCAACAGTTAAACTGACCCGTGCTGTTAGGCTGAAATTCAGTCCCTCCCTTTTCATTTTGTTAAACAAGAAAAAAAAATTACCAACATCAGTATTTGAGAATAAAATCAGTAGAAATTTTACCCATTTAACAGCTTAGAGACTGTCCTTGTGCAGTTCCCAATAATTCAAAAGGTAGTAAACTATCTTCCTGCTTTTAAAGCATTTTCATTTCTAACACCAAAATAACTGTGAAGTTTACCCTTTGACAGCACAAATAATCCATGTAATTTACTCAAGTCTTATAGTTTTGTGACTATTGTGAAATTTAGGGAACTTTAGTAACTCGAAGTAGCATTAAAAACTGTAGATAAGATCCAGGGGTGCCTTGCATTGACATCACCCCTATATTACTAGTTAAGCCGGTTATATGGGTACCTGTGTTTCAAGGAGAGATTATCCAGCTGCTTAAAGGCTGCATTCGGTATGGCCAAAGAATCCAGAAGACAGATTTATGATCCCAAACCTGCTTCAAATCTGTTTGCAGAAGAAGCAGTCACAAGACACAAGGATTAAAAAAAAGGTTTATCCTCACCTGTGGACACAGGCAATTACTGCCTGCTACTACAGGCCAAAAATGTTTGCCAATCCCAACACATGGCCACAAGGTAAAAAACTTGGAAGCAGCTACTCAAGAACAGAGTTTACACCTCTTCTGGAAAATGTACATTGCAAACAGATTTATAAGAAACTATTTCCTTTGTGTTTACCTCACTGGCAGATTTCACTAAGGTCAACAAGTAAGTCAGAACAATCTTACTAGCTCAGACGCCGTTTAGTTCCACAGAAGGAAGAGGTTTGAAGCCGTGCAAAAGAAGAGTACTTAAGATTTATTATTCAGGAACCTGAGCAAAGCTCTGAATGTGGGCATGCTCATGCACTGCTAGCACCACAGACCCAGGCAGAACTGGCATCAGCTCCGATAGTACTTAACCATAGAATGGTTGGTATATGGAAGAGTATCAGTAAGATTAAGGTAAGATTGAATTAAAGCCTTATATAAAGAAGTGCCATGGGTTTGTTACAGACTTCTAGGTCTGCTTACAAGTACGTAAGTAGTTCCAAAGAATAAAATACAGGTAACTTCATAGTACAGACCTCAAGGTTAGAGTCAATTGCCTAATGCAGAAGTTTAGCAATATTTCAACAGCATCTCTTTTCAGATCTCCTTTTCTATATACTCCTGTTGCAGCGACACATACTCCTTCAGTCTTCTCACCTCTCTAAAGTTGGGCAAGTCCCAAGGAGCCTGTCAACCAGCCTGCCTTTTTCAGCCAGCAGTCATTTAGATATTCTTTTCTCCATACAGGCAGAAACATAGACAATGAAACTGCAGGACTCATGTTTTATCCCAATGCTAGTTTGGGCATTAAAAAACATAAAAATCAAAATCTTAAAGCACAGTATATATTTTACTTCAATGGATTTTAATACCCTTCTGCAATCAGTACAATTAACTGCGAGTTAAATAACTTCATTTCCCCAGAGCCTTCGTTTCCAATTAACTGCAAGACTTAAAGGACCAAAACTCTTGTCAAGACTTAGCAGGTACAGTTATGACAGTTAGTGATTGGTCAACTAAGTCAAACTATGATAAAGACAAATCAGTTAAGTTATTAATAAGCTATTTTCCTACTAAAAGAATTGTTTTCAGATTAATACTATCTGAAGTTGAATACACTCACCTTTCTAAAAAATAAGATTTAAAGATTCCAACAAACATGATACTGTCTTCGCAACTTGTTCTGAGCAGGAAAACAGAAGTTTACTTGAATAGATACTCTACAAAAAGTTTGGGGTTTAATTATTCACTCATTTAAAAGACCCTTCCTCTGACTGAATCTTGCAGACACAAGAGAGGCTGAGAGTCCATTAGTTAAATCTTGCCACAGTAAATTAATTCCCTTCAGGAATACACACTGTAAGCAGAACTGTAAACCTGATACCCTCCCTGCCCCCTTTTTCCCCTCTATATATTTTACATTTCAGGATTGTTTGCTGTTTTTAGTTCAACAACAAATGTCATTTCCAAATATAGACAATTCTCTTCAATGCCCTGGTACACCGGGAAATGTCTCAGGAACGTATTCTGTTTTAAACTAGCTTCAAGTTCCTCATTTATCCTTTAACTACTCTTTCCTTTTTCTCTGCATTTGAGAATCTAACGATCCAGTAAAAATACGATTCTTCGCACCATCTCCCAATACCTGAGCACAACTGCTTAAATTCTTGCTGTAATTAACAACAGGCATTCAGAGATTACTTGTAAATCCAGGGTTGCAGCACAGTATCTGTCTTTTCAGCTACTCCACCTCAATAAAACTGTGCTCACCTTGATTTTCCTTGTCAGAGTTTTGTCGTGATGAAGAGAATTCTAAGAACTAAAGGCCAGCAAATGCAATTAAGGTATAAATACTGAAAGCTTTTCTACCACATGATGGGTGTTGAAGATTTCTGCAGAAACAGTCAAACTGAAACTACTGGATCAATTAAGCAAAGGCACATGCCCTACTTTCCTAATACTTTTAAGTAGCTTTAAAATAAAAAAGAAAAGCTATTTTAATGGTTAAGACAAGCTTTACTTATTGTACCAATTGCTCTAATCTTCAGAAGCTCAAGATGTTATATACTACAAGGAAAAAAGTTTTAATTATCTTTGCTTCATTAGAAAAAACCCCCAACAGTATTTCAAGACAGAATTCTCAAACACGAATATGAAGAAATACTACATACTGTGAATAGTCTTAATGTTTTATGGCTTTTGATAAACCAGAGCCCTCAAATTTTATGGGCAGTTGCAAAATCTACCACCTGAAAGGCAGCATAAAGAGTTAATTCCAAGATGCTGGCTAACTGAGACAATTATGCAAGAAATGTTACTTCTTTACCAAATTACCTTAAAGTTCACCCAACCCAATGGTTTCCTACTGCACTAAAAGGCAGGATAGGTATTTTGACATTCATATAAAACCAATAAAGAACAGAAACAAGCCGAGATGCAGATGGTAGGTGATAGACTATTGATAGGCAGTTAACACACAACATAAAATGGCTGTGAGTGATGCAAAGTTACTTTATCACAGAAAGGAATAACAATTACTAAGTGCACTGGAAGGTGCCTGGCTGCAGGATACCCTTTATTCTAATGTTCCTTTAATAAACAAAAGAGAATTGGTTAGAACGACTGCTGAAGCCTCACTGCTTTTCCTTTGTAAACTGTATTTCTCCTCCCTTTCTCACAAGTCCCATTTTTATAAGAACTAAGGTCTTTATGACAGAAGCCCTGCTTCTTACAAAAAAGCATGGAACTCAAAATTTCTAATGATTCAATGTCTCTTGCAATTCTCCCTCCTTTCAGGGGGCAACAGTGCACTATTACTATGTATGGTCCTCAGCATCCAGTTTTTGAGGACATCTTACAGAAATCTATCTTCCCTTTGCACCTCTACTGGAGAGGCCTCTTGTCAAGCTGACATTCCAGTGAAGACTGGATGTTAATCTCCAGATTTCACCAACACTTTTGTCTCCTTCACAAGAACAGGCCAGCAGTCTTCTGTTTATTTGCTTTGTTGTAATGCTTCAATTCTCCCTGTCTCAAGATCTGAAGAGTTGCTGCCAGGTGGTTTGGGTAGAATCACTAATGTACAGCCTTAGATGAGTCAAAAATAAATACTACAAATTTGAGCAATCATTCCTCCACCCCTTCACCAGTCAGTAGCAACAGTAACTGGTACAGACCCATTAGTGTTCCACTACAAGACAGATTTTCAACAAACCCTACATTTTAATCAATAAAGCACAGCCCAGATGCTTTGTTGATGAAAGTGCATTAGAGTTCCTGCTTTTCTCCACTAACCACAGTGGAGTCAGATGCAACAGGAACTTTATTACTTCCAGCAAAAACAGAATCAAAAGCAGCTTCCTGCTCCTCTAAAGTCACAGCAGCAGTGGATCCTCTAGCAGATGTGCTGGGAAAGGCTTGCCGTTGCTCTGTAATCCTTTCCACGTCCACCGTTTTCCTACCTCTTCTTTTGCCCAGGATTTTGATGTAATTAGCTGGCACAAGTCCTGTTGTTTGGCCATCATAACTAGCCAAAAGCCAACCACGGATTTTGGGTTGTTGTTCTGAAGAAGAAGATGCAAATGCAGGAAGTTACAAAACAATTCAAAACATATTGCAGCGGAGGCACAAATACACCAGAAGGTAGATGACACAACAGCTCATCATAGAGAGAAAGTAACTGTGTGTTAAAAGGTGAATACAAATTACTGCGCAACACCAGGATCTGCAGGTGAGCTGAAGAGTACTGTGAAGTGCAGCTAGTTCTGAAATCAGAAACACTGCTTTAGTGCAAATTCCTAGGGATTTTCATAGTTGTGCAGCACATGAGGAAAAGGTAACCATAAGGGTAATCACAAAACACTCAGTAACTTTAGGCTGTGCTGTATTTTAGGGAAACCGAACAAAACCACTCAAGAAGTTTTATTATTAACTTACGGAAAAAGAAACCCCAACAAACAGTGTGCAGAGTTTGGTCAAATAAAGTGGTGGTGGTGGGTTTTAACATCTTCAGGCTCTAACAATATGACTTCACATGTGATGAGAAAATAAGCACAATTTAAAGTTTACCTTTGGGTGCTAATTTTAGCATGTCACCAGCACGGAAAGAAATTTCTTCTTCTGAGAGAGCGTTGAAGTCATATTCTGCTCTTCCAACTACATGATCATCTTCTCCACTTGCCCAGTTACTAGACACTGTTTCCAAAAAGAAATTAAAAGTTTATCTGCTGTGAATCATAAAGTTTGGTGGTTGTTTTTTAGAAGGAAAATTAAGGAAACACTAACTTCCTTGCTAAAATGTTTCCAGTGGAGAACTGATAGAAGTAACAAACAAAGCATGATTTGTTGAGTCAATCCAACCAATACTTTTCCTCCCCTCCCCAACTGCTACATCTAGTAGAAAGGATACAGAAAGGAACCATGATTTTGGAATCACACAAAGCTTACCAGGAAACTGCAGCCTAACTCAACAACAGGCTACTGTTAGCTTTCACTTGTATCACATGCCTAAAATTTGTATCCCACTATCTATTAACTTCTGTTACTGTAGTATAAGATTAATCACTATACATGTGCTAACAAAAAGCACAATATATGCCACATTTCTCTTGTGCTGCAGATCTTTACCTGTTTCTTCATCACTGTAGGTAGAAAGCAGTTTCCAAATGAGATAGGGACCTCCCATTATAACGGCAAAGAACAAGAAAATGGGCCAGGATTTTGCAGAGTTAGCCGCCTTGTCTTCAAGGCCAACACGAGCCACTGTCCCCTCACTTTCAGCCCACAAATCCTCATTCTCAGAGCTCTTCCGCAGACCTAGTAACCTCTGCAGGCGTTGATAGAGATACTTTATAGTTCTCACTAAAGCAAAAGCTGAAAAAACCTTTGTGAAGTGTACTTTGAGGCGGGAGAAGTGATTGGCTACATCCAGCACAGCTCTGAAACTGTTGTACACAGCTGAAAAGGTAGCATCCATCATCATGCTGACCGAGGCAAAGGCATGCACAATACTTTCAATGGACTGAAATGCACCTCTGCTGCTCTCTTCAGCCTGCTATGGGAGGAATATCATCTGCACGAAAGCGGTTATAACCCAAACCACCATATCCGTAACTGTAAGGACTATAGCTTCCATAAAAAGAGGTTCCATATGAACCATAGCCTGGAGAAAAAGAACTACTATATGCTGGCCTGAAAGTGCTCAGACTACTGCTGCCTGTTTGGTGTGATGGTCTTGGCAAAATAGGTGGAGGTATTCGCGCAACGGTGGGTGGTCCAGGTCTGGTCAGCAGGTTGTCACCCAAGTCAGCAGACCTAAAAAGATTCAGACAAACAGGATCAGTACTGAAAAGAAGTTTAGATTTTCCTTTCCCCCAGAGTTCTTGGCTAACTATACAAATATGAAAGTATATACATTTTATAACTATATAAATTTCAGTAGTGCTAGGATAGGGAACCTGGTAGCCAAACACTCAGTACATTGCACAATATGGGAAGTAAAAATTCCAGTCAGGAAATACAGGTCTTTGAGGAAAGAAACCCCAACATAATGAGATAGTCAATGTAAATGTTTAACCGCAGCATATCTGAAATGTACACATGGAAAAACTGTCACTGTATTTATTGTATTGAGTAAGAAAGCATGAAGTGTTATGTCTAGATCCATCAAACCTGATGCTGTTACACCCAGGTCATTTTTCGGCACATAAAAGCCTCTCATGTTCACTCCCAAGAATATTTACAAACCTTTCAATCCGAAATTGAAAATTTAAATTACATTTCCAACACTTGTTCTCGGCTTTTCTATACAATGAACCAGTGATACAGCAGGAAAGAAGTTTGAGAACTCCTTTGAATCACCCTTAGAAGAAAGAGTGGTGTGACCTAATTGAGGATCCCAGTAATTATACAACATATGCAAGGGCTTTGGGTTCCCCAATTTCCCCCTCTCCCCAAACTATCTAATTACCTTTATGTAGCTTGTCAAGGGATTGAATCTCTTACTGTTAACTGTTAGCAGAAAGAGGTATTATGAGTCACTTAATTGTTTATAATTTAGTAAACTTTTATCCCTTTGTGTGCCCATAAGTCATTTTATATATGCTCTTCATGATAACACTTCAAGTACTAGACTTGTATTTGAATTCTGTCAACCATCATAGACTTTAACTCTGTTAGCAGTTAAAAACAGAAGCAAAAGTTATTATCACAGAAAACAAAGGTACTACAACTTAAGTCACACCACATTCCCCTTCCCAATAGTTAACTTGAAACACCTCATTTTAAAGCTGCTTGAATCGATTTAAAATGTGGTAGATAACCCCACCACAAAAAATTAACTTCAAATTTCTTGCTCAACAAGCTCCAGCTTGCAGCATGAGCAGCAAAGTTGCTGTTGAGTGTTTAGTCTCGGGCCAACATTTGGTCCAGTTTCAGCTCGCTCTAATTGCAATCGCCAGCACCAAATAAAAATGAAGGCAAACGCCAAGCTTTCCCTGATTTCTAATTAAAAAGGAGTTTACAAACGCTTTCTGTACAACATTCTTCTCCGTGAGCAGGCTGGATTTTCTGGAAAAGCTCAGATTCCTGGGTGAACACACTCGAGACAGACATATACACGCGTCTTTTCCAACTCCTGAGGATGACACACAGCTTCTCCACTCCTACAGAGCACACATGCTCACACAGCTGCATACTTCCCAGTAATGCACACCCACACTCTATCATAAATCACAGAATGATTTAGATTGGAAAGAAACTTAAGATTATCTAGTCCCAACCCTCTGCCACAGGCAGGGACACCTTCCACTAGAGCAGGTTGCTCCAAGCCCCTGTGTCCAACCTGGCCTTGAACACTGCCAGGGATGGGGCAGCCACAGGTTCTCTCGGCACCCTGTGCG
>NW_009910495.1:9384-9643 GCF_000696875.1 Nestor notabilis
GGTCCGCTTCTCCGCCCAGGTGGTGGCTGTGCCCGGGGTTGTGCCGACCCAGGTGTAAGACACTGCACTCCTACCAACTACCCACTCATGGCAACAATGAACCTTTTCCTTCACCACATGAAACACGCAGCTTTGCAGACACAAGCAGGGCTGGACAGCAGTGCCTTGCTCCCTCTCCCCACCGACAAGCGGGATCCACCACAGACCCCTCCCCAGCGGCCACACAAGCCACCCCACAACACCCCAACACATCATACCC
>NW_009910496.1:0-526 GCF_000696875.1 Nestor notabilis
TCTCTCTGCCGGTGCCCCTTCCCCATGTTGGGGTGCTCTGAAGCCACTGGGGGAGTCCAGAGTGGATGGGGGTCCTCCCCCTCCCCAAACTGGTGTTTGCTTTTTGGCTCATCCCCACCTGTTTGGGGTTTACCAGCTGCGGTGCTGTCTCCCCTGGTGCTGTTCAGTGGGAGTGGGCAGAGGCTGGGCGGGAGGGCAAAGGCTGCCGGAGCCAGGGGTCACCCAAGACTTGTCCCCCCTACCCGCGGGGTCCCCACCACCCTCAGGAGGGCTTCGCTGCCGGGTCTTTTACTCTGTGAGCCCTGTGAGTGTGGGTGTTGGGTGGTGCCTAAGTTACAGAGAAAAACACAAACATTGAACTGTTCTTTAATGAAAGAACACTTTATTTTTGTATTTAAGATGTTAGAGCATCTCCTGCCTTCTAAAATGTGATGTAGGTGGATGTGACTAAACCTGTTGTTTGGTTTTTTGTTCTTCTCCAAGGAGGAGGACCGCAGAGACGCCAAGCGGCCATTTCACCCACAAG
>NW_009910496.1:619-2729 GCF_000696875.1 Nestor notabilis
CTATGGATGTTTTATTGTTGTTCTATTGTTGGGGTTTTTTTTGTTGTTATATTGTTGTTCTGTCGTTGGTTTTTTTTTGTTGTTATACTGTTGTTCTACTGTTGTTTTTATTCTTTTTACATCATTTTACTGTAAATACACAATTTTGCACTCCACCCCCCAACCCTCTACGCTGCTTTTTATGTTCCCCATTTAAAATAAACAAAGTGTGTACCCAACACATTTTAAGGCTTCAAATTCTCCCTTGCAGATAGAATGACCTCACCGACCCAGAGGTGGATTTCTCTTTAAAGGCATATCTGGAACATCCTTTGTTGGCATGAATAACTGCCACAGCAGGTTCTGCTTGCCTGCAGAATAACTGCTAGAGTTTATTGTAAAATTGACAATGCATTCTGCATGGACAGTCACGAAAGCCCTCAGAAAGGTCTTTATTTCTTAGTCAGGGCATAAGATTTACATGCAGTCATCCCAAACTCATGCTAATAAAAAACCCAAAAAAGCAAAAAAACAAAACCCCCTTTACAATAATCTGCATCTTCTCCATGGAGATTTTCATACAGGCAGAACTTCACATCTCTGATGGCTTGTGAAACTTAATGCGCACAGGAGTCTCTTACATGATATGGGGCGTCACCAGGACTACAAGGGGCTTAACTTTTGACATAGTGGGAAGCTTGGAGCGCACGTTTCTGTAACTAGTTCCAGAGAACAGAAGGGCATCCCCAGAGCCTTCAGGAGAAACACTCTCACATGGGCCCACGTAGGCTTTGGCAAAGTTAGGGCTGCGAGACCAGGCCCGTCATAGATAAACCACGTGATACTCTGAGAAAACATGCACTTATTACTTTGAGTTGAGGGAACAAACTCTAACAGGGTTTAATTTAAATGAGTCTCTAATCCACACACTGAAATACTGACCGTTGCACACTCCTTCTCATTAATGCATACTAAAGGTCAAGTGAACCAGTCAATCTTTTGTTTATGAAAAACATATGATTTGTAATAGGTATCATAGGAAAAAATAGTTCAAATACACAGATGCTATTGTCCAATCAGCCATTACAGCAGTCAGAACCAAAAATTAAAGTTTGTGGGTTGGTTTTTTTTTCCTCCAAAGTACAACGTACAAACCAAACTACTAGCAGGAATTTTTCTTGATGACAAAAGCTGAGATGCATTAGGTGAGGTGAAATTCAGCTTTACTGGGAAACATAGACAGCCTCTCTTAAGTCCCTGCTGATTTTAATCCCTGTCATCTCCCCAGCATTGCTGCATCAAATTTAGTCCTTATAATATATTCCAAAGTACAACCAGCCATTCCAAATTTACAGTTATTCTTCCCATTAAGTGACTTTGTAGAACTGCTGAAAAAAACCGGCATTTCTATCTAAAAGTATAAAAAGGGTTTGTATAGAAGGTCCTTCTCTTATACAGTTATATTACAGAGCTCCAGACAGTCCCAGCAGGCTCTTCTCAGAACTGCATCTTCTGACTAGATAAGACAAATTACAAAAGTCAGAGAGTTTTGGACCGCCAGCAGCAAAAGGTCATCGGCTTTGATATTTGTTGCAGATTGTTGTTGTTCTACGTTTGCTCCATACTTGTTTTAATATTCTTGTTGTCAAAAGACTGTTGTTCTGTTGCTGTTTCATTGTTCTTTCAATGTCGGAATATTGTTCTACAATTATAATTAAACCATTGTCCTACTGTTGTTTTTACCATTATTTTACAATAATTTTACTATTTTTTAACTGTTAAGATGCAATTCCCACCCCCCAATCCTGTCTTTTTATGTCCCACACTTGAAATAAACAGACTCTGTTCACATCTGCCTTCCCCATGTTTGATTCCTGGGCCAGGGCACAGGGTGCCGCTTTCCAGCACCCTCTGCTTGTGGGTACTTGGTGGATTGGTTCAGTGAGACCAACCTGTAAGTGGGTACAACGCACTGCTTGGTGTTTCCACCAACTGTCCCGTGGTTACTAGTTGTGAAGAAGCTTAATTTCAGAATAAAAATAGTGGAGGAGCCATAAACCATCTGACAACAAAGCTGAATTGACACAGTTCGGGAGCTGGTTCATGTTTTGGCTTCCAAATGCAGGACCTG
>NW_009910497.1:0-15652 GCF_000696875.1 Nestor notabilis
GGAGCCGCCGGTGGTGCCCGGCGGGAGAGAGGACGGGGATAGCAGCTCTCCCAGGGGAGATTTGTGACCTGGGTCTTGCCAGCCCTTGCGCTGGGGGCACCAGCCTGCTCGCCGTGCCCTTCTCACCAGGAAAGGGGGAAATGGATCCCAAATCATGTGTGTTTGTTCCTACTTGGAAGATGAGCTCCCACTGGCACAGCTGAAATTTCCCTGTCTGCTGTGGATGGCTCTGCTAGGGTGCATCTCCCGACGCATCTTTAAAAGGTTTTCTGGAAAACAAGTAGAAAAACAGCTATTCTTCAGCAAGATCATAGAATCACAGACTGGTTTGGGTTGGAAGGGATCTTAAAGCTCATCCAGTTCTAGCCCCGTGCCACAGGCAGGGACACCTTCCCCTAGACCAGTTTGCTCCAGGCCCTGTCCAACCTGGCCTTGAACACTGCCAGGGATGGGGCATTTGGTTTAGGGAAAAACTTAAAATGGGGCATTAGGTTTAGGAATTAGATTAGGGAAAAACTTGTAGGGAACAAGAAGTGTCTCTAGAACGAATTAAGATTCACAGCGATCAGATTCTTCTGTAATTCAGTAACAGTTCAGCTTCTACCAACACAGTTCAGTCCACCTCAAGTCTTCATACCACACAGGAGGAAGGGAAGCCTTTGAGGTAGAGGGCTCCTGTCCCATAACCATCACCAAGCTGCCTGCATTTCCTAAGTCCTGAGTCAGTTCCCTCTCCTCTTGCTCTTCCAAACCATGAGGCTGGCAACTTGCCATCACCACCCTGCTCCTCATAATGCCTTCCCTAGAAGAGAGCAAGCAGACCATCAAGTGGATATCCTGCTAAGATGGACTGAAGCATTTTCTTTCATAAATACTACTTCCTGTAACTGTAGTTGCAGTAGCAGTGTTATGTTACTCTGTACCTTCTCCTTGTGAAAGGTGATGAGGTCACATTTCACAGCTGTTCGGAAAACCGGAATTTTTGTGGTTCCACCCATGCAGTAAAAAGAAAAAAACAAAAAGGAGAATACTGTTCTGGCAGCTTGTTTTCCTTCAGATTCCCACTCTGAAGTGGAGACCTTTTCTTCATCTCACCTGAAGTAGTCTAACTGCTCTGCGACTTCTGGTGTTTAGTGGGGACATCTTGCTGCACTCCAATGTAAGTAAGAAGCTGACCAGGGCTGGTGTCTCTAAATCAGACATAAACACAGAAGAACAAGCATAGACAGCAATTCTCTAGTTCTGCAAAGCCATTTTTATCTTAACTACTTTTCACAGCCAGGAAGCACTTTTATTAATGATGTTAAGGAACATGCTGGTTTATGTGAGCACTGAAACCCTGGAAAATTGAAAGAAAGGCAGGAATATTTAAGGAATTCCAGCATTCTGGGATATTTTAAATGGGAGATACAGGGTTTTATTTCAAAGGCTAAATTTGGGTTGCTACCGCAAAAGGATTCTTGCAGCTCACAGGACCACTGAAATTCCTTTAGCTGAATCCTGGCATGAATATTTATGAACATTCACAGATCGACCAGTGATTTCTTGAATTTCGGGTTTGCTTTATTCAGTGGGTTTTTTGGGTTTTGTTGTTTTGGTTTTGGTTTGTTTTGGTTTTTTCCATAAAAAAACTACCCATGATGCACAGAACCCCATCATTTCTCCATACAGATTTTCCAGATTGTCAGTTGTGACTTATTTTCTTTTGGAAATGAAGAAAGTGCTTACTAGCACTAACACACTTAAAATATTCCCATGAAGGGTGACTCCACCTCTGAAGTGCAGCATGGGAATGCCGTGGGTGCACTGCTGGCTCAGGGCATGATACTGTGCTGTAATTATAAATCTCTGAAGCAAGCAGAGGCACATCTTCCCATTTCAGATGGTATTACAAGAGGAAAAGGTAGATAAGGCCTATGTTCAGGAAAATATGTGCTTAGCCAAAGAAGACTTCGTGTCCTCATTTTTTCCTTTCTTACCCCCTTCGATTAACCTTCCCTCTCCCCACTCCTTTTACTTTGTCACTATTTAATTTGCCATTCCCAAGAATGTCCACCACTTAAAATGATGGTATTTATTCCTGGTTTAATGGAAGGTGCCTGGTCTAGTAGAAGGTGTCCGGGCCCATAGCAGGGGCTTGGAATTGGGTGAGTTTTAAGATCCCTTCCAACCCAAACCATTCTGTGATTCTATGAAGTTCACAACAGTTACTCTGCTCATGGTCTACACCGTTGTTGTATCTCCATTGTAAACTGTGGGCATGGCTTGTTTTTCTATTCCTGTACAGAACCACCACACCTGGGATCCCAGGCGTGGTGGGTGTGTTGCACCAACATCATAAATATGGTGAAAATAGTAGAAGAACACACCAAGCAGGCAGTTGTGGAGGCTGCCCCAGAACGCTGCTGCCTCTTGTTCTGCACCCATCACCCACATACCCTGCTGGGCTGCCCCAGATTTTGTCTTGTGATGAAATGGGCAAGCTTCATGCTCCCAGAGCTTTAGCCCAGGGTCTCTCGTGATGATTTCCACCTATTAAAATTACTTGAAAACCCTTTTTAAAAACTAAACCTTGGATGAAACAGTCCTGCCCTGTGCACTGGGAAAATGTTAAATAAACATAAAAGGCCATTACTTACTGGGGTTGTCAATGTGGCTTCTCCAGTTTAACATGAGTTTCTTGGCTCCTTGGGGTCTGTGTAAGGAAGGAAAAGGCTTGTAAGGAAGGAATTAGGAAATCAGACAGCATGGTAACAGCCAAATCAGAACAGATCCCAGAAATCCTTCATCCTACTCCTGTAATTTAGTAACTATTAGTAACCTTTTTTTAGGGAATGTTTTATGTTGGTGTGTGAACAGCAGACAGAAGTAGGATATTTTTCATCGTCTCTTTGTTCATATCCATGTCACCTCATGGATTTCTGGTCCTTGCCACCCAAGACAGGAATCATGCTTGTCCTTACTTCTGATTTGGGTGCTACAATAATCTCTCACTGCTGACAGACCTGTTGACACCAGGTCTAACTGGATCCCAATCTTGCATTGCTTCCTTCAGGAGCTGTGACCTCAGGGCATATAGAGACATGAAACAGCCTTTCCAGAACCAAGTGTAGTTTCATCTCAACAGTGAGAGTGCAATTGTAACTAGAGAAGTGGTTTACTTAATAAATAATCTACCAGTTTCTCTTAACATTTTGGTAAACTTGTTCACTCATCTCCTCCTGCTGCATGATGTTTACAGTCTGCTTTCATCTGTGTATCTATCTGTGGTGCTCTTTACTTCCATCTCCATCACTGTGTTTCTGAATCCTAGCTATATTTTCCTCTGGAATACACAACAGAAGAAATTCAGAGATAAATATTACAGAGACTGACACCTTCTAGTTATCAAGAATGGTGCTTTTATGAAGGTGGGGCATCTCTCTCTTTGGCATAGTTTCAGGAATTTAACACCTGGCTGCCATTTAGCGCAGCCCAGCTCATCAAAAGAACATAAAACATAGGACAGGTAACCTCCAGGTCCTTAACATCTCCAGTTTCCTGACAGCTCGACACAAAAAGCCTCTGCTGGCTGGATGTTTCCCAGTCTTAGAGGAGCAGCTCTTGGGAAACACCCAAGGAAGATGTTTTCAGAGACTTTGCTCTTCCCCCTTTCATGTGCAGATAATACACATACTTGTCATCAATGAAATTACACATACTATGTATGTTTCTAGTGCTGTATGCATAATTACTAAAATAATAATCTAATTATACTGATTTCAGCTGAAAGTTGAGAAACTTCTGAAAGGTTTGTAAGTGGGTAGCAATCAAATTTCACTGCACTCAAGCTTTCTTCCCACACAGTACAAATTAAGTGCTGGGAGGGAAGTAGTTCACTACAGGGCAGAGCTCCCCTGCAATTACCAGGTTCAACAGTGACCTCGGAAATGTCTGTGGACAAAGCTGCTGCTTGTGCAACAGCAGCCTTTGCTCCTGGGTTAGCTGCACAGGGATGCACACAGAGTGCGTGCACTGGACAGGGATTTGTGTTCAGAACACTGTCCGACTTCTACAACTGGGACAATGACTTTTTAGGAGATGAGAGATTTGTCTACAGTTTTGCTTCTGAGGAAATGAATACTTTAACTGTTAAAAGAACAACAGCAAAAATGTTCTTCCTTCTGAAATCTGGTCCTGCTTGACTCTTTGACACTCTCCAGCTAAACAGTCCTCATGAACTGTAAGCCACATGTACCTCTTCATTCATGTCGTAACTGTGATACAGATTATGTACTACATTTTAAAATTACACATACACAGGTATATTTCTCATAATCTGAGCTCTACCAAAGTTAGTGCAGCAACTCACACGCATCAGCTGCTTCTGGGTTGGTCTGCTGCTTCCCTGACTCACCAGCTGCTTCTGCACATGGAGCCTTGTGACTTGGGGGTGGCCAACTGTGCCACCTGTGTGGGAGGGCAGGGCATTGCTTCAGGCCACCTTTTCCTTACTGTTCTCTTCACCCACATTTCTCTCCTCACGCAATTCTGCTCTGTTCCATCCTTTTCTCCCCACGGCATTGCCTGCTGACCCACACTATGTCCCTTTTACTCAGCTGAACATCTTGTTTTCACCACTGCTGCACAGCAATGCTAGAGCCCTCACTGCTCATCTCGGGCACTCTCAAGATGAACGTGGCCAAGAAACCATGCAAGGGGATGGGGGATGGAGGAAATAATTTGTGTGCTTGCAGCCCAGAAAGCAACCATGTCCTGGGCTGCATCAAAAGGCGCATAGCCAGCGAGTCAAGGGAGGCAATGCTCTCCCTCTACTCCATTCTCGTGAGTCCTGCATCCAGCTCTGGGGCCCCCAGCACAAGAGGGATGTGGAGCTGTTGGAGCAAGTCCAGAGGAGTGCCACAGAGATGCTCCAAGGGCTGGAGCATCTCTGCTGTGGAGACAGGCTGAGAGAGCTGGGCTTGTTCAGCCTGGAGAAGACTCTGGAGAGACCTTAGAGCAGCTTCCAGTGCCTAAAGGGGCCAACGAGAAAGCTGGAGAGCGGCTTTTTACAAGAGCCTGTAAGGACAGGGCAAGGGGGAATGGCTTTAAACCAACAGAGGGGAGATTGAGATTAAATATTAGGAAGAAGTTTTTCCCTGTGAGGGTGGTGAGGCGCTGCCACAGGTTGCCCAGAGAACCTGTGGCCCCACCCCTGTCAGTGTTCAAGGCCAGGTTGGACAGGGCTTGGAGCAACCTGGTCTAGTGGAAGGTGTTCCTGCCCGTGGCAGGGCGTTGGAACTGGATGAGCTTTAAGGTCCTTTCCAACCCAAACCAGTCTGTGACTCCATGAAATATGCTGTGGGGTGGGAGAATGCCACTAGTGCTTAAGACCTGCACTAAGCTGTGAAACAGAGATTTTGCTATGAAAGGAAAGAAAGAAATCTGCACTGGGATGTATGGGATTCTCTGACAAGTGGCACTGTCTGGATAACCTAAACAGCATACCAAGTTTGCTGAGGACCTGGCTTGCAGTGCTGATGCCATCTAATCAGTAAATCTCCTGCTGTCAGAGGTTTACTAGGTTAAATCAAGTTATAGCTGCTAGACTGCATAGTGTTCCATTGCAGATTGCAACAGCCAAGAACCCTATCTTTTCAAGTGCTTGATCTTATACTCTTGCTCATTAATTCCTGCTCTCCACCAGGTTTCTTCCCTGAGGACAGCTCAGGGCATGGGAGGAGCCATTATGGGTTAGACAGCTATTGAGCAAGGAGACTGACAGAACTGTACAGTCCAGAAGCAGCTCCAGGACCAACCAGATTTGCTTGATCTGTTGCTGATGAGTATTGCAAACAGCCCTGGACTGCTGGGAACACCCTCTGCACATCAAAGGACAAGCAGAAGTGCAGGAGCACCCAGGGAAGAGCTGAAAGCACAGCTGAGATGTGCCCATGCTATTCACAGCAATAGAGCAAAGGATAATCTGGCTATGCTGACACAGAAAGAGAATATCCATAATTCATCTTGCCCTTCTTATCCGCAACAGCAGGGAAGGCAATATGTCACCTGGCAGGGCTCCTGGCAGACCTGGTGAGCATGGGGACAGGCAAGAGGAGACTGTGTGGCACATGTCCCAAGGACAGGGCAGAGAAAGCAAAGAGCACCTGGGGATGAGTGACTGAGAGCATCTTTTGGCCCTGCAGGCAGTTCTGGATGCAGTCTCCTAGTGACATGGAGTTCACAAGCATCTGCCTCTCCTTCTGGCATGTTCACTCTTCCCTCCTGAAGTTCCTCCTGGAGTAGACACAAACCCATCAGTTAGCAGTGTTTGGACCTGAGTTTTTCCCTTTTAAGCGTGTTATTGGGAAAACAGGCAAACCAAATCTGTTTTCTCAGCCCCTGGCTTGTTATCTAGACCCTCGCCTGGCTTCTGAATGTCAGCATCCAGCACAGCTCCCTGAGACCTTGGAGCCTTAGTGGTCCTGCATGTTTGGTCCTCAGCTTTGACACCAACCAGTGAAGACCCTTGCTTTGTGCCTACCTGGTTCAAATAAAGGCATGTAAAACATCTGCTAAACCCAGCTGCAAGCTCAGGTCGAAGCAGTGAGCCAGGAGAGATTTCATGAAGGAGATGGACCATCACCCAAGCCACCACCCTCAGTTACTTCACTCTCATTTGAAAGACAGGATCTTTACAGAGGTGAAGGCAATATAGGTGTTGCTATTCTTCGTTGAAATGAGCATCCATCCAGTACCTGAAATGCAAAACCAGTCCAGGATTGTGTTCTCTTTTGCCTTATAAATCCCCTGCCCCTCAGTATTACTTACAAATGGGAAGCCAACAAAGCCTGGATCACCATAAATATATATCTCTGATCTTATCATAGGCAAAGCTATGAGGAGCTGGCAGGTTTCTGAGACACCTTGCTAACATGGTCAGATTAGTGACACAGCTTAGTTACTGAACCAGTCCCACACCTTCCTGTCAATATAGGGCACTGGAGACCAGAGGCTTTACCCTCCAGCTGTGAAAACATCTCGTGATAACTCTGAACATGCCAGAAATAGTAAAGAATCTCTTATTTCAATGGAATAAATGGTGATCATATGCTTTTTTCCCCCCTATATTATGACACAAATACCTCCTAAAAAAGTGAGGATTGCAGTCTACAGCTGTCAGTGGGACTTTGTTCAGGGCCCAAATCCCACAGCGGTGGATGGAAACTCTAGTCCTTGACCCAAGCCCTCTGATTTGGCAGGAGCTTTGTACATAGAGAGCGCCGAAATGCAAAGCAAATCACAAGTCAGTTTATTCTGTAGAGCTGCCAAGTGCATCTGTTTACTCTGGCACTTGCTGGTGAGGGGACAGAGAGACCTGTTATGTTTATTAGCCTTATTTTGTATTCAGCCTGACTGAGCACAGTTGCAACAATCCACATACCTAGTCTGAAGTGAACAGTACTGCAGAGGGCACATTTAAAACTGGCAAACCAATGGCACACATTTCCCTGAGCGGTGGGTCATATTCTATATGAATGCCACTCTGACAAGGTGAAGGATGCCCCACTGGAATAAGGTAAGACTGAAGCATATTTGAAATGTGTTGTTGCTACACCCATTCTCAGTGCTTCTCATGCTACTTCTTCTGAAGCCAAAGACAAACCTGTGTAGTTGTGAAGGACCAGGTGACCCAGTACCTTTATAAATCCCACTGCAGTGCTCTAGGAGTCTCCTTTTTTTTTTTTTTTCCTCCTTTTGTTAGCCTATAGCTCAACTCTTACTGATCTGAAAGAATTCAAGTGCAGATTCTGGAGCTTAAAATGCATGCTGCTGCATTGAATCCTAGATGCACACTACCTCTACACACTATTTTACTGAGGAAAACTATAGGTGTGGAACAGTAAGCAAGGGATTTTTCTAGTCTCTGCTAAATGCAGTTGACTGTGCCTGTGCATTTGAGCGAGACTGCAGACCTCCAATCAATGTCTGCTTTGTGTCTTAAGTCACAGGCTGTTGTCTTCCCTTGTTCCTGAGATAAACATAGGTATTGAAGGCTGCAATTAGACGATTTTGCTAGCCTGCATTACATTCTTATTTACTCAGGCAATCAACTAACTGTTGAAATTCTGAAATGCAAGTATATTTTAGCAGGCAGTATCAGCACAGAGCAATGCCAGCACAGCCAAGCTCTCTGGAGTGTTACTATGCACAAATCCAGCACTCAGCAATGCCAGCACAGCCAAGCTCTCTGGAGTGTTACCATACACAAATCCAGCACTCACTGTCCCTCCTGAGGGAGCTGGGCTTGTTCAGCCTGGAGAAGAGAAGGCTGTGGGCATACCTTAGAGGAGCTTGCAGTGCCTTTAGGGCTGACAAGAAATCTGCAGAGGGGCTTTTGACAAGAGCCTGTAGGGACAGGACAAGGGGGAATGGCTTTAAACTGACAGAGGGGAGATTGAGATTAGACATTAGGAAGAAGTTCTTCCCTGTGAGGGTGGTGAGACACTGGCACAGTTTGGCCAGAGAAACTGTGGCTGCTCCATCCCTGGCAGTGTTCAAGGCCAGGTTGGATGGGGCTTGGAGCAACCTGCTCTAGTGGAAGGTGTTCCTGCCCGTGGCAGGGGGTTGGAACTGGATGAGTTTTAAGGTCTTTTCCAACACAAACCATTCTGTGATCTATTACTCTATTATTAAGTGCAACTTATTGGCAAAGATGAGGAAAGAGACCAAAAGGGCTCACATTGGGAGTCTCTTCCTGATCCCTGATGTCAGTTGCACATAAATGCACATTTGGTAGGCCCAGAACTAAGGCCAGAATGAGTCATTCTTACCCCCTAGCCCTACTCCCAGCTAGTCAGTGGCAGCCATCAGTAAACAAATGTTTTGTGTGTTAGCCTTGAAACAAATAGCTTGTGTCTGCCAGCTTGTACAATGAGGCTCTGTGTGTGACAGCCCACAGCTCCTGTCCTGGAGCAGGGCAACGCTAGCTAAAGGCATGATAGGCATCAGCTTCCCTGGAAATGTGCCACACAGCTGAGGTCTTAAAGTGCAGGAGAAGGATGGAAGAAACTATGTTCAAATAGCCCAGACTGGGGATTTAAAGAAATGAGGGGGCTTCTGGGGGCCTAATCCTCGTAAGAAGCCTACAGCATCTCCTTCCTTAAGATCTTTGAGCAACCTCTCTACTGGAATACCCATGGCAAGTGAGTTGGAACTAGTTGTGCCTGCCATCATCAGTCTTGAGGATTTAATATCTTGTGGCCAAAAGCAGTGCTGGTGCCTAGGGTGGGAACTATTAAACCAGAGCTTCAGCACAGTCTGCAGTACCTTGATAGGTTAGCTGTATCCCTTGACACCACAGTCAGGGCAAAGCAGAAGACACCTTGGAGAATCAAAAAGAAAGTCACACTCCTGGTTGGTTGTAGCATGTGCCCTGGGTCTCAGGATGGAGTCACTGCATCAAGTGTTGGCTTGTTAAGCCAAATTACTGGCTCATGTCTTGCCTTTTCCTCTAATATGACTGGGTGGGAAAGGACTTTCTGCTTTCTCCTGTCATCAGACCAACGCAGCACATGACTAAGTGACCAATGACATCCTCCTTCAAACATTTGACTCAGGAAGAGGAACTTGCAGGAACTGTTTCAGAATAGGGCATGGAGATTTGATGTCAGCAAAACTGTATTTCAAGGCACATTAAAGACTGTTGTTACTGCCTTATTTTATATCCCTGGCTGCTTATTTTGGGGAGGAGAAATATGTGACATCCTGATAAAGGATTTGATTCTAACCTGGGAGGAGGAAAAAAGCATCAGGCACCAATCATGAAATACAACTGTACCAGCTAGGAAAAAAAGAGAATGGAGAACAACAAAATAGAAAGCATGGGTTGCAAAGAAGGTGAATAATAAACTGAAAAAGCTGTCAAATAATGGCTTATTGGAAACAAATCTATGAGGAAAGGGGATTTAGGGAAAGCTGTCATTTGTTGATACTGCTGACACAATACACAAGTTCAGAGAAAATAAAGGAAATGCAATAAGAGTCCGGCCTGGGCAAGCCATAAGCTCTACCTCAAACCCAAGAAGGAATTACGAGTCAGGTTACTATGGGTAAGTAGTAAAGAATGGTATTAGACCCATTCAATGCTTTGAGTCAGCTAAGCAAGGGTGAAATGCATTATAATATGGAAAAATAGTAGAAGGAACTCAGGATCACAAGCTGTTTCCTTGAAAATTCATGGAAACTTGGTGTACTTCCAAAGAATCTACTCAATGTGCAGATGGCACCCAGTTAGAAAACACCACAAAGATGTTGAAGGGCTTCAAATGGCTTCAAAGTGATCCTGACATGTTGGACAAAACCTGAGTGCAAATAACAGAGTGCAAAACCAGGGTCAAATGACTTCTCCGAAGCAGAACTCAGGTCTGCAAACACTGAATGAGGAACAACTGGTGAGGTAGGAGTTCCACAAGGGAAGGATACAGGGATTCTGGTAGACTGTAAATGTCAGCAACATCCTGGTTATGAAAAAAAAGGAACCATCATATTATAAGAACCAAGACAAACATGAGATAACTCTGTACTTCTCAGCCTGGGTGGGACCACTTCTTGGGGAGATGTCTGTGTCCCACTTTGGTTACTGTTCTTTAGGAAAGACGGAAAAAAATTCTAAAGAAAATGAGGAGATCTACAGGACTGGTTACACACCTGCGACCAGCATGCCAAGATGGAGCAAGCAGAGTTTCTAATACAGTTATGAGATAACTGAGGATATGCATCAGAAGATCCAATTAAGTACAAGGAGGATAAAAAGACATTGGAGCTACTTGCTTACCATGTTTCTTTGGGACAGGTTTAGGTTACAAACTAACAATCATTTTCTAACAGAAAGGACAGTTAAATATTAAATACATCACCTTGACGGCTCTGGTTTATTGCTTTTTCAAGATCAGCTACATAATCATCAGTAGGTTGATGTTGTCTTGTGGCAGAAGGGTAAAAAAGACAAGCACTTTTTGATTGTTAGAAGTTGGGTTTTTTTAGAGAACATGTGGATCCTCTTACAATTATTTTGGTGGCTATGAAGAACAAAGCCCTTAAGATATAGCTAAGCTTTACTGTCTTACAATACTTGGATTTTACAATAAAAATGACAAACATTCATAAGATAAGTCATTCTGTAACTGGCAGTGGTTGGGAACCTGTGCCTGCTGACAGACAGAAACATGTTTGCCATCCACATGCATGTTGGAAGGGAGGAGGTTAAAAGTAAATACATTTATGGACAACCTCCAGCGATGAGCAGCCTTAAACTGGATCCCTGATGTCCCTTTCAGCCTATTGCTTTGATTCTCTGGACACAAAGAAGGGCCCTGATGGTGCCTAGCTTTCCTTCACCATGATTGTAAGACATACAGACACATGTGCTGATTCATTATGAGAAACAGCTTTTCTCCTCTTCCCTGGCTGCCTTCCAGATTTTAATGGCTGATAATGTAAAGCAGGTCTGGATCTGGGGGTATCCTCATTACTAACCACCCTGAAGGCTGGCTCTGAGGGCAGCACTCCCACCAGTTCTGACCTGCCTGCTTCTCTGCTCTCCCTTTCTTCAGTCCTTTACTGCAGAAAGCAACTTGTTGGTCAGCAATCTAGAACAGAAGGTCCTCATGTGCCACCTGCTGGCTTCTGGGAAATGTTGCATAGTGCTCATAGCCCAGGTGCTCGCAATCAATATGGAAAAAGGATGGCACAGGGTTATGGTTTCTTCCCGGAGTTTGATGCAGGTCCAGAGTAGGTGAATACTCTGCCCTTCCCATTTTCCTGCCTGGTTGGGTGGGGACCCAACAAAGAAAGTCTGAAGCAGCTGCCAAGAAAACCTCCATGGCAGCAGTGTCTTGAATTTTAGATTTTAACCTGGCTTCTAGGGCTTTGTGAGCTATGGTTAAGACATCTATGAGATGATGTTGCTCCTTTGTCCATCTCCATTTAGCTCTGCCTATGGGCACATCTTCTCACTGGGGATAGGAAGAAGAGATGAACAAAATACTCTACTTCCGTACTTGCATCCACAGCTTCATCTGTGCTTCTCCCTTCTTACTATATCCCCTACTTGTCTTCCTCTACTCTGCTGTGCCTTCTCTTTTACTAGAGGGGTACATTTGCAAGCAAATATGACTGTTTCCAGTTAAACTATTTTTCCAGTTAAACTGTTGACTCCTTTGGCTGCAAAAAAAGCCCCAACTCAGTAGCAAATGGCTGGTATGTGACCTGTTCTCCTTTCCCTCCTCAACAGAGCTTCATAAAAGCATCACTGGGATTTTTACATGTGCTGTCCTTATCCTCAGGAAGAGCTCCCTGCAAACCTCCATAAAGCCTCCCTTGCCAAACTCATTCTTGAGTTGCCTCTGGATCTTGCAGATGCCCTGATAGTACAGCCACAGGGCTCCCTAATTTGTATTTCTTTTGTAGTTGTTCATATTTCCATTTTTTTCTGTTATAAAAGCAAAACTGGAAGAAGCACTGCACACGCACAAGGCTTGTTTAAGAGCACTGCTCTCCAACATCTTTAATACAGCAACTGTGGATACCATGGGATCAGACACTGGCCAGGCTCAAAAGTGCTCCCGAAATAGCATCCCTTGCTGCCAGAACTGGAATTCTGATTCAACAGGGCTCTTAAGCTGCAGCTGAGATTCCCTGTCACCACACTAGATGGCACAGTTTACAGAATAAAATTCAGAAACTTCATCTGAGACAGTAGATGTGAGCTAGACCTTCCCAATAACACCGACGGCTGAAGAGTTGTTTATATAATTGTAATAGCAAATATCTGCCCTATGACTTGGTTTTGAAATGTGAAAAGGTGGCAGGTTTGAGTCTCCTGATCTTAGGCCAGTAATTAATCCTAGGCTGGTAATTCTGCAAAGTCACATGTAGCTTTTCAAAATACGGTCCAGGAACTGCTATCACATTTACTGAATGAACAACGGTGGGATGAAGCCTCAGTGTTCAGAGAACACTAACTTCCAAACCAATGCCACATCAGAAATGACTGCATGAACAAACTAAAATCTTGAATTAATTATAAACAGAATTATGCCCCTGAGACTTGGAGAAACTATCTTCTTACCCCTTTATTGTATTGTCCCTTCATGTTGTTCCAATGAAAGCTTTAAGAAAAACACAAGACACATTTTGGAGCATTTCTGTTGATCTGCTTCGGAAATTCCCAGAGGAGGCAGAGGACTCCATGTTCTATGGGATGTGAGCATTTCAAGAATCCCTAGAGAGGAAAGGCTACCAAAAACTAGGGGTATGTTACCTAAGGTAAACCTGTGTGTTTGCTTCAGAAGAGGAACCTCAGCATCCTGTGAGCTCTTAGGCCATGACTATTCTGTTCAGCATCTCTGCTTCCAACACTCAATGAGTGATCAGTGACTCGGGAATTTCAGCCTTAGTGGTCTCCAAAAACCTTGTTCTAAAAAAACGGAACAGAAAATAAATTACAGAAATCCTAAGAGGAGTTCCAAAGCACAAATGAACTGCTACCTGGAAAGGGTATCACTGTTTCAACCATGACAGAGCAACCTAAAACTAGTTATACTCTCTCTATAAAGTATATATACTATTTATGCAGTCAAATGCTTTTCTAGTAACAACCGTTCCGCTCTGAGCACTCAAAGTAATCTGTGTGCTTTACTTTAGTTTCTTCTGGAGATAATGGTTGAAAAACAGTCTGGCAACAGAAGAGACTTGTATGAACATGGAAGATGAAGAGAACTGAGAAGACCTTTGCTCTTTTCTTGCCCAGTAAAGCAGCACCCTGCCTTTCATCACATGCATTTTTGTGTCTTTCAAAATAAAGTGTTTCTTAAGGATTTCTGTAATAGTCACATCTAAGCTGTGTCAGTTTGGTGCCTCTTCCTTCCTAAGCTGTTTTCTCAAATATATCTAAGAAAAACACTGCGGTTAGCAGCTCCAAACACTACCTCTTCATCTGTCCTGAGGTGTGGTAGAAAGATGCTTTTTTAGTCTCATGACACAATAGTTAAGGATTTTTGTCTGCTCTGCTTCAGGGAGATGACTAGGAGGTTTAACTTGCAGTACACTTATACTACCTCACTAACAGTAGATGCCCTAACTGATAATCCCAGCTGAGCAAGGTGGTGCACAAATACAGACCATGGGACAGTGATTTGAAGGCTAGAAAAGAGAAATGTAAGGAAACTGGGAAAATATAATCTACTATGCAAAGAGCTTCAGTAGTTAGCACAACTCGTTACAGTCAAGTGCCTGTTTTAAGTAGCAAGGCTAAGCTGGCCTTGAAGCATCAACAGTGGTAAAAAGGAGTGCACCCAAAACCATATTCCCTGAGAAAGTGCCCAGGCAGGTCCTGGCTTCCCATTTCTTTTCTTTCACTGTATTATTGAGCAGAAGATCTGAGCAGTGCATGCTTAGCACATGCCTGAACACATCCAGACATCAAAGTAGCAAAGTAGATATTTTACTTTACACAAGCTCAGCACTTTGCTGGAGGAGTGCTTCAGAGAAGGCGTCTTCGCTACTGTGCTAAGCAAAGAAAGGGAAAATATGTAGATCATGAATTCTGTGCGTTGGCACAGGCCACCATATTCCATATCAGCCAGGGAACTTCGCTGTGAAGGCTGCACACTTGTGCTTCTATAAATTCAGTTGACATTTACTGTCCTGTTAAGCTGAGGTAGCACTGCTCCAAATGACACGGAAAGATTAAGAAGTTCACACACTGGAAATAGACTTTTCTAATGAGATAGCCGATAAAATCTCATCAGTGGGCTTTAGAAATCAAGGAATGACAACTCCTTTGTTCAGAGAGAGAGAATGGGTTTCAAAAAGGCAGCAGTCAGACTGTACGGAACTGCCTCCCCTAACTTCTCCTCTGGGGTTAATCTTTGGTGTTAATAATGAACACCCATAAACATTTTTACAGTTCGTCACTCTAGAACTACCAAAACACAAAGTCATGAGTTGCGTTTGCTATATTTCTTGGGTTCCTAGTCAGATTTATCTGTATAACCCTTTAGTTTTGAAATACAGTTTGACATCATTGCTTCAAGAGGAAATAGGTAGTAAAACAAAGGCAAATTAAAAGAAACATCAAATATCCTCTGCACTAATGGACTCTGAAGTCTTGGTAGTCAAAAAAAGCTTCCTGAGCAGAAGGAGACAGGAGAGCAAGACAGTGTTAATAAAACCACTTGTAGTCTTTAGATGCAGAAGTGACAAAATTAGTAGTTAATTCATCCCACTTGCTTAGGGATACCAGAAAAAACTGGATTTTCATCAGGTCAAGCATTAAAAGTACAGGCAAATCAGTTACCCCAGCTACAGCATATAAATCTAAGGTCACCAGTATTGCTAGAATTAAACTCCATAAACTTCTGCAACACCTACAGCAGAAATAGGGAAGCACCTCACTCATCCACTCCTTAACTTCTGTGTGTCCTCTCCCTTAATTTTTGCGTTATTTGTGGCTACCTTGCGTGGACTGCCTAACTGCAGAACCAAAACGAGGAAAGAGAAGGGAAAAAAGGGGGAGATGATAAAAAAGGGCGCAGGGGAGAGGAAACCTTTCAACTTTTCTCACCCAACTTCTACCTTTTTTATCCTGACCTGCCCTTTCCCTCATGCA
>NW_009910498.1:0-229 GCF_000696875.1 Nestor notabilis
CATCAGTCCTGTAGCCCCATCACAGAAGGCCTCCAAATTGGCCAGGCAGGACTTCCCCTTAGTGAAACCATGCTGGCTGTCACCAACCATCTCATTGTTTTTCATGTGCTTCAGCATTCTTTCCAGGAGAATCTGTTCCAGGGTTTGCCAGGCACAGAGGTGAGACTGACTGGTCTGTAGTTCCCCGGGTCTTCCACCTTCCCCTTCTTGAAAATGGGGGTTATATTAC
>NW_009910498.1:1627-6161 GCF_000696875.1 Nestor notabilis
TTTTTTTGGTTTTTTTTTTTTTTTTGGTTTTTTTTTTTTTTTTTTTTGCTACTAGTTCCCAGCTTCCTGGGTTAATGCCCTCTTTCTTTCCTGTATGAGCAATGATGGACGCTTGTGGCCCCTGCACAGTTTGGCCCTGGAGCAAGCAGCCCACCTTTCTTTCAGCTTCCATGACATCTTTTAGCTTACCAACAGCCTCCCGCAGCTCAGCCACCTGCTGCTGGAGGTCCTCCACTAGGGCACATCGAGAGCAGACGTGTCCGTGGCGCACCCGCTCCTCAAGAGAGCAGTCGAGGCAGTTTCTACACTCCGAGTTCTGTGCTGCAGCCTCCCCTTCCATCGGCTCTGTCAGGTGCCTGCACTGGCCACCTCTGGGGCAGTCACAGCAGCGCTCCCAGAGCGGGCCCTGCTCCTGAGGTGAGTGCTCACCATCCCACCAACTGCAGCACCATACCCTGTTTGCACGCCCTGTTGTCACACCCCTTGTCACTCACGATACCTGGGATAGGTTTTTATACACTGAGGGCTGGTGCCATCCCTCTTGGCTCCACCCCCTTTCTTGGAAGGAACTGCACCTCAGGAGTGCTGCAAATATCTTTCTTCAAACACAAATCCTAGCTGTTCTCTGACTTCCAGTTTATGTCTACATTGCTTGAAAGATGGAGTTGGGCACCAAGGACTTACCTGTGCCTTCAAAATTCTTCCCTCTAAAATGAATCGTAATCTGAAATTCGGATTCTTAATTGCCAGCTGCTGGGTTTTGTCTCTGATGAACACCTTCTGCTTCATTGGTAAAGTAAAATCAGTTTCACTCAGAGGTATTATAGTTGTTGCTCCAGAATAGTTCCTGTTTCATAGTATATGTTGACACTAATTGATGGTTCATTTGAATGTGAATAAAAGTCTGGAGAACTAGTTTGAAACAAATTTATGGAAGTGCCTGGAGATCAACTTGCAATGCTGTAAGTGCCTAATTTTAATAGGTATGCAGGTGAAAGAGACACCTACATCCATATGGCTTGCGCTTTAACAAAATCCTCATCTGTCATATTTTAAGCTGCCTGTGACTCTTATCTTGGTAAAACCTATTAAAGAGCATATGAGGTTTGTTTGAGTGGAAGCCACAGTATCAGACCCAAAAGGTCTGTGCATGCACCCCAGTTGTGAACAAAATGGGAGTAAAGTTAACATTGGCTAATTTAGAGAAATTTCTATGGAGAAAGGAAGCTTAGTAAGTTTTTTACATTACTACCTGGATATGAAAAGGGAGGGGAATGCTGGTTCTTGTCTTCTTCAGTCTTAAGACTTAGCTCTCATTTACTTTCCAGCCTGTGGCTGTCTAACATAAAGGCCAGTAGTTTATAGTCACAGAAGAATGTATTTGGCAGTGATACTGTTTGAATTATAATACGATGAAACTGCCTGTGTGGGGTGGTTTTGTTATGACAACTGAAGCTACAAAGATTAGGTAACATTTCTTTTATAAAGCGGGAGAGACAAAATTACAGCAAAGGGCATCTGAAGTGCTTAAACAAGAGTTTCTTCAGCCTTTGATATGTAATTTTAACAGTTATCCAAGGTCAACACAGAGATAGCAGGATCATCCTTCAAAAGAATTTGTTTCATTTTATGACACATACCATGGTGTCCTGAATCGTTAAAAGCATTCAATGTGGGGATACCTGACAGCTTGTTTAACTGAAGTTCTGGGCCTAATTTCACAAACTTTACCATGGAACATGACTGTATACTATATCAAATGCACAGCATGTCATGTTTATAGTATAGGTGTGTGTAAAAAACATTTAGTTGATTGAAAAGAGTTCTGTTAATAGGAAAAAATCAACATCTTGCCACAGATACATTCAAATAATTCTAAATATTATTACTAAATATATTTCCGTCAGCTGCACTGTTTTCAACAATCCAACTTACTCACTGTTCTGGGCTCAGTGAGTGAGTGAGCAGCTGCGTTGTTCTGAGTTACTGGCTGGGCTTAAACCACAACATTCACCCACAAACATACCTCCTTCCATTAGACCAGCAGCCATTCAAAACGCATAAAAAAAAAAAAAGATAGTAACATCTAGATATTGCTGCAATTGTTTTGAGAAGAACAATATCATACTCATGTTATAAAAGCCTCTTGACCACTGAGACCACTCCTCGAGAAAAATGGATTAGCTCTTTGAATGAGCTACCTTAATATGATCTAAGCCCTTGGTGCAATACGATCTCTCCCCACTGCTGACCATTCAGCTAAACACAAAACATACAGAAAATGATTAACCATTGTAGAGGAATGATAGAGGAAGATCATTCTCTGAATGAAGGTTCAAGCATGCATGGCTTCATTCTGTAAGAATTAACCAACTTTTCTCACAAGCTACTTCATAGACTTACCATAAGCAAATAAATTTTTTGCAAATATTTTTAATTCTCTATTTCTACAGCAGGCCAGGACATAAGAGGCTTACACAGTTAGAGGGGGTTTTATTTTTCACCAATAATTTCTATTAAATCTGTTAAAAGATATTACATTTATGTACAAGTCTTTCTTTGCTAATTTAAGGGGATAATGCTTAAATCATAATAGCCAGAATGCTGCCACTACCAAAGATACTAAACTATAGTCATCAGAGAGAAATGGACTACTCCAAAAAGCTTCACCTTAGCCACCTTTAACACCTGTGCTAGAATGAAATAAATTTAAATTCCTACTTTTTAAAATCATAGTTCTTAATGCAGAAATCAAACGTGGATTCATGAACAACTCTGTCATAAAAGCTAGAATTTGATTCTCTCTCACTTTTTATCCTTTTGAGAACATTGCACCATCAGCTGAATAACCTTAAGTTTAGCACCAACCAAGCGAGCCCTGCTTTTTCAGCCATTGTTTTCCACAGGCTACACTCATAAAATGCCTGTATTGCAAATGTCAAAGTGCACACAGGCCACAGTGCAAAACAGATATACTGAGAAGCCATTATTCATCCTTTCTGAAAGTATAAGAACATGGACAGACAGGAAGAGAAATAAATCTTTGTTGCATTTTTTAATAACAACAGGCAGGTGTTACCAAAAGAAAAAAAAAAAAAAAAAAGGCAAATCACAATATTGCATGTGTCTTAACAAGAAAATATGTATTTGTATGGCATTTGTGGGACAGGAAGAGTTAAATAACTTAGCCTGGATGGCAGTAGTTTCCCTTCTGTTTTCTTTTTCAAATAAAGTGGTGGCAGGAATGTTTCCATACTTATTAATAAATATATAAGCACTTGACTGTACTCGAATTTCAGTGATTTGTAATTAAAACATGTCAATAAGAGTTAGAGTAGATAACCAGCACAAACACAGGTTGAAGTTTAAAAAAAATAACAATTAAAAATAGCATCTTAGATAAATGTATAAACATAGAAGATTTGACTGTGTTGACCTCCACCAGCTATTAAGTATTTACCTATAAGTAATAAAAGTCTTAACAATAATTCCTTGTTAATATATAATTTCAGTTATAATTATATGTATTGGGTTTTGATGGCAAGGTTTCAGTAGCAGGGGTCTTACTGGGGTGACTTCTGTGAAAAGCTGGTAGAAGCTTCCCCTATGTCCAATAGAGCCAATTCCAGCCAGCTCCACCAGTGGCCAAGGCTGAGCCCATCAGTGATGGTGGTAGCACCCCTAGGATAACATATACAAGAAGGGAGGAAAGTTACAACTGGGGAAAGGAATAAGAATATGTGAGGGAAACAGTCTGCAGGTACCAAGCTCAGTGCAGAAGGACCATCATGAGGCAAGCTGTCCACTGGCAGCCCATGGAGGTCCACAGTGGATCAGATCTCCACTTGCAGCCCATGGAGGACGCCATGCCAGAGCAGTCTGTTCCTTAAGGACTCTACACCCTGTGAAAGGGACCCACACTGCAGCAGTTTGTGAAGAACTGCAGCCTGTGGGAAGGACCTATATTGGACAAGTTCCTGGAGAACTGTCTCCTCTGGGAGGGACCCCACACTGTAGCAGGGGAAGAGTGTGAGGAGTCCTCCCCTTGAGGAGGAAGGAGTGGCAGACAGAACGTGTGATAAACTGACCACAACCGCCATCCCTGTCTTCCTGCACCACTGCGGGGAGGAGGCAGAGAAATTGGGAGTGAAGCTCAGCCTAGGAAGAAGGGAGGGTAGAGGGACGGTGGTTTTAGGATTTGGCTTTATTATATCCTCCTCTGATGTGATTCGCAATAAACGAAACTAACTTCCCCTAGTTGAGTCTTGTTTGCCCATGCGGTAATAGGCAAGTGATCTCTCCTATCCTCATCTCAACCCACAAACGTTTGCAATATTTTCTCTCCACTGTCCAGTTGAGGAAGGAGTGATAGAGCAGTTTTGGTGGGCACCAGATGTCCAGACAGTGCCAACTCATCACATTATAATTTACATAAACATAGTCTAACACAATACATACCCATACCAACATGTAGCTAATCTGGACTGCATGTTGAGATAACCTTGAGTCCTGGGTTCAGCTACAGCAGTCATTT
>NW_009910499.1:0-4950 GCF_000696875.1 Nestor notabilis
GCTCCAGCAGCTCCATGTCCCTCTGGTGCTGGGGACCCAACACTGCACACAGGATCCAGGTGGGGTCTCATCACAGTAGAGGGGCAGAATCACCTCCTTTGACCTGCAGCTTTACTCCCAGCTGGTTTTAGGTGTAGGTGAGACCTGGAATCGCTGTGGGCAGCGTTTCTCCATGAACCTGCTCTGAGTGTGCTCTGTAGCACTGTCCCTCTTCTCTCCTTGGCTTTGCCCCTCCCAGCTGCCCTCCACATTCCCGAGGGGGGAAGTTTGGCATCAAACTGCTGTTTGCACTTGGCTTCAGTCACAGTGAACATTGTCCTACTCACTAGGACACAGCTTAAATCAGTTGTGGCTGCCCCATCCCTGGCAGTGTCCAAGGCCAGGTTGGACACAGGGGCTTGGAGCAACCTGCTCTGGTGGAAGGTGTCCCTGTCCAGGGCAGGGATTGGAGCTGGAGGAGATTTAAGCTTCCTCCAACCCAAACCATTCCAGGATTCCATGGTCTGACTTAGGCTGGACTCAGGGAGTGGAGGCTGGAAGTTGACAGGTGGCGTTTTAGCAATCAGATGTACTCTTACATCTCTGACCATCCCACAGAGCTCATGGCTGCACCTGCAAGTGGTGGGACCCCAAAATAAAAAGTTGTTTGTCCAGATGGAATGCCAAGAACTTCTCCTTCACCATGTGGAGATCTCAGATCTCAGCTACTTACCAGATCTTGGCCATTCCCATTCTCCCTGGGGTCTGGGGAAAACATGGATGAGAATTAAGGTCTTCCCTGGAATTCCGAGTCCGACTTTGTGCCTTGAAAGTAAGAAAGGGATTTGGAGAAGACAACAATTCACTTCAGGGTGCTGGAAGGCAGCAGAGAGCCCTGTTAGATGTAAGGCTGCTATGGACTTACACACCTGAGGTGATGACAGTGTGACATGAGCCCTTAGAGCTGCAGTGTCATAGCTCCACATAGACAAGGGACAAAACCCATGGAAGTGGCCTCTTCCCTTCCCATTCCACAGTGAGTACATGGGAAGGCTGCCCCACCACAGGGGATTCTGCAGCCTGTGGGCAGCACCATGGAGCAGCCCTGCACCTACACGGCAGGAGATGTCTGCTCACTCCTTGCTCTTGGCCTTGGAGGAGATGCTTGTCTGTGGCTTCCCCTCTTTATAGCCCTGTGCAGGGCTCTGGAGTCCATCCCACCTCTGGAGGCCTCCAGAAGAGACAGGTTTGATTGAACAGCTCATCAGAACCTGGAACTGGCCACTTAGAGGTAATAAAATGGGGAACAGAAAAGTGCTGCTGAGAACATCTGAATTATTGAGCAGAGGAAGGACACAGAGAACATTGGAGCCATGTGGAGACCGAGCCCACACTTCAGCTCAGAAAGCTGCTTAGAGCCATGCAAGAGAAAGGGCCTGTGCCCCTGCACAGGAGGGACGTGGAGCTGCTGCGAGGGCTGGAGCAGCTCTGCTCTGGAGCCTGACTGAGAGAGCTGGGCTGGGGCAGCTGGAGAAGAGAAGGCTCCTGAAGGGGACACCTTAGAGCAGCTCCAGTGCCTAAAGGGGCTCCAGGAAACCTGGAGAGGGGCTTTGGACAAGGGATGGAGGGACAGGACAAGGGGAATGGCTGGAACCTGCCAGAGGGGAGCTTGAGATGAGCTCTTGGGCAGAAGCTCTTCCCTGTGAGGGTGCTGAGGCGCTGGCACAGGGTGCCCAGAGAAGCTGTGGCTGCCCCATCCCTGGCAGTGTTCAAGGCCAGGTTGGACACAGGGGCTTGGAGCAACCTGCTCCAGTGGAAGGTGTCCCTGCCCGTGGCACCATCGTGTCATTTGATGATCCCAAACCATCCAGCAGTTGGAGGTGTCCAGAGGGAAGTGGAATGACCAGAGCAGGGGTTGCACTGAGGCCCTGCTCAGGCAGGAGGATGAGTTCCTGATGGAAGTGCAGACCCTGCTTCAGTCTGCTCAGTGCCCCATGCTGGGGGTACAGCCTCTCCACGTCCCTCCCCATCAGAGAACCACAGAGTGGTTTGTGTTGAAGGGACCTTAAAGCTCCTCCAGCTCCAACCCCTGCCCTGGGCAGGGACACCTTCCACTAGAGCAGGTTGCTCCAAGCCCCTGTGTCCAACCTGGCCTTGAGCACTGCCAGGGATGGGGCAGCCACAGCTTCTCCCTTCAACCCTTCCCGTGTCCCACCACCCTCATGGGGAATCAGACCTCGGTGAGCTCTGACCTCCCTGGTCAGATCTCAGCGTCCACCTCTTGCTCCTCAGGCACTGGAGCCACACAAGCTCCATGTCTGGATGCTGGGATACTGGACACAGAATTCCCATGAAATTCCCAAGAGTTTGCTGCTTGCACCGAGATGTGGGAACCAGGGAAGTGGTTCCTCATGGGAGGTGACTCTCCAGCGCATGGGGGGTGCCCGAGCCCTCTCGCCTGACCCGGGCGCTGTCAATGTGCCAGGAGGCCTCCATGATCCCTGGATTTTCATCACTGGGAGCACGCTCCAGTGGTTCTCCGGTTCATTGGAGATGAGGAGCCCCTGAGCCCCAGGTCAGGGCTTGCATTGCCTCTTTGTGAGCCTCCCAGCCTGTCATTTGATCCACAAAGACCTCCTTTGTGCAAGGGAATTTCATGGGAGCTGAGGATTAACCTTCATGGCAGCAGCAGCCTTTGAGGAGCCAGTGGAAACACCAGGTCCAGGCCATGAAAGGGGATGTTTGTATGGAAATACCTGAGGGTGGTGTCCAAATATCACCCACTGCCCTTCTGAGGACCCTCAGGAGGCACCTCACAAGAGCCAAAGGCCACTGTGTGCTGAAGAACCTCCATTAGTCACTTCATGTGTGTGATCGGTGAGAGCAGATGGGGACAGGACAAGGGGGATGGTTTTGAACTGAGAGGGGACATTGAGATGAGACCTTGGGCGGAAGTTCTTCCCATGGGGGTGGTGGGACACTGGAAGGGGTTGTAGGGAGAAGCTGTGGCTGCCCCAGCCCTGGCAGTGTTCAAGGCTTGGAGCCATCTGCTCTATGGAAGGTGTCCCTGCCCGTGCGTTGGAACTGGATGAGCTTCCACGTCCATCCCAACCCAAACCATTCCATGATTCCCTGCTCGGAAGCAGTTTGTCTTGCTGAGGAGTCTCTAACCAAGCTTGGCTGTGCTGTAACCACCCCAGGCTGGGCTTTGCCAGGGCTGGTTTCGTGTCTGTGTTGTGCTGTTCATACCATCTCCTCCAGCCTGACCCCACTTCCATGCTCCACGGTGCCGCATCCACCACGCTTCCCACTGCGCTTACAGCGCCAGGAGCACGCTCCATGAGCTGTCCCTGCCCTTGAGCTGCGTCCCTGCACGTGTCCTGGTCTGAGTCTGTGTGAACCCACTGTCCTCTTGTGTTTGTATCTTTCAGTTTGACTCGTGCTGCGCCGATGGCCGAGGTCCCTTGTCTTTGCCCCAGTTCTTCCTCTTCCTCGCTCCATTGCAGAGCACAGCAAGGGTCAGCATTCCAAGAGCTGCTGTCCCCACGCGCTGCCTGGGCAGGGGAGCACAGCAGGGACCTCACGTCACCTTCTCTCATGTTGTAGATCCACAAAGATCAAAAGCTCGCTCCCAAACTGGCCTTGATGGCACATTCGTTGGCCAACTCAATGCAACTGCAGCACCGAGTGGCCAACAGGGGCTAAAGCTCTTCCCATCCCTTGCGGTGGTG
Organism: Nestor notabilis; assembly: GCF_000696875.1. Lineage (NCBI taxonomy): Eukaryota > Metazoa > Chordata > Aves > Psittaciformes > Psittacidae > Nestor > Nestor notabilis. Next base: position 3,711 of record NW_009910499.1, read on the forward strand.
CTGGCAGGGAAGGGAGGGATGTTCCCAGCTGCTTTCCACGCTCTACCTGGGTTGGGGAATGGGAACATCTTCTCTGAGAGCTGCTGGTTCAGGGTCTCTGGCAACACAACCTGCTTCCGGCTCCAGAACCCAAGTGCTGGGATGTGCTGGGAGCTGGGGGCTGAAATGGCTCCAACTGGAAGAAGGAAGTTAGATGGAACTTTGAGAAGTTGTTCCCCATGAGGGTGCTGGGACACGGGAAGGGTTGAAGGGAGAAGCTGTGACTGCCCCATCCCTGGCAGTGTTCAAGGCCAGGTTGGACACAGGGGCTTGGAGCAACCTGCTCTAGTGGAAGGTGTCCCTGCCTGTGACAGGGGCTGGAGCTGGAGGAGCTTTAAGCTCCGTTCCAGCAGAACCCATTCCATGACTCCCTGATGAGCCAGCTCTGCTGGGGTTGCTCGTGCTCTGCCGCCCATCCTGCTCTGCAGCACTATCCCAGAGCCGTGTCCTGGCGTGTGGGGCTGTTCCATCCATCCCAGCACAATGACCGGTTTCCGGTGGACGTGGAGGCAGCTCAGCTTCAGCGGGATTCCAGCTTTCCCTGGCACAGTTTATGGGATGTATTTCCCTGCTGATCCTCATCCTGGTCTGTAGTTTGCTTACAAGTGAGCTGTGACTCCCATGGGACCAAGGTGCTTCTCCCCTCATGTCCCACCATGTAGATGTGAACTCTTGGGAGCTGCCCGGATCAGTGCAGGGACATGCCCAGGTCAGGATGCAGTGGGAAGCATTGTCCCCCCAGGTACATCATGGAAGCAGCTTTGGTGCTCTCCATTCCTGGAAGCACCATCTCCTGAGGAACATTCCCTGTTGCCCACCCAGATGGGAAGAGTTTTCCTGGCCAGTTGTGATCCCTTTGGAACTTCCCCCCTGCAAAACCGAGTTGTTTTAGGGAAGAACATATGTTGCCTTTGTTCTGGATCCACAACCAGGAGGAGACAACAGTAGGTTTGGACTCAAACAGGGTCCAAAGCTCTAATGGTGCAGTGGCACCAAGCCCATGGTGGTTGGTGGTTACCCAGAGCCTGAACCCCCCAGAAATCCCGGGATCCATAAGAAACTCCAGGTCTCACTCATCGGGTTGCTCATGCTTGGAGCTCTTGTGTGGAGAGTCCAAAGCCACATCCCAGGCTCAAAGGAGTAGATGGAGAGAGGGAAGAGAGTCCTGCAGGCGGCTGGAGCTGGCGGCTGTGGAGCCAGG
>NW_009910499.1:4981-5475 GCF_000696875.1 Nestor notabilis
GGGCCACCGCCAGGGTTGGAGGAGGGTTGCAGTCCTTGGGTGGATGAAGTTCCCTTTAGTAGCCCAGGGCCCAGGAGAGGTTTCTCCACCTTCATCTCCTGTTCTGCTCTGTTTTGCACAGGAATGAACTCAACGACCACCTGGACACCATCGATTCCAACCTGGACAACCTCCAGACCATGCTGACCACACACGGCTTCAGCGTGGACACAAGCGCGTTGTTAGATGTGAGTGTCTCCTGTCATAGAGCCAGAGGCTGGTTTGGGTGGGAAGGGACCTTCAGAGCTCGTCTAGTCCAACCTCCTGCAGTGAGCAGGGACGCCTTCAACTGCATCAGTTGGACACCTCCAGATGGATCTTCAACTGGATCAGTTGGACATCCCCAACTAGATCCTCTCCCCTCTGCTCCTCCACCACATGGCTTGTGGTGGCAGATGGGCCACAGTGGCTCCAACCAGGAATTCCCATGGCACGTCTGGGTTCATTGCTTTCCC
>NW_009910499.1:5503-7192 GCF_000696875.1 Nestor notabilis
CCTTCCATGACGGTTACGGACATGAACCTCCCCGACCTGGACAGCAGCCTGGCCAGTGTGAGTAGCTGGTAACGCCAGGGTGAGGGCTCCTGCTGCGCCACAGCACCTCCTCCATGGCTCTGGCAGGCTCTGCAGGGCATCCAGGCCACCCCCATCATGAAGGGGAGGAGATGTGGGATTGAGGAGGAACGTGGAGCCCTGCCTGGCCTGAAGAGGCCACCAAGCGGAAACAATTCCATTAGCACAGGGTTCTCCTATGGAGACGAGCTCCATCGCTCATTCCCAGCCAGTGAGGTGCTGAGACTTCCAGGGCTCTGCCCCTGCACGTGGGAGTGCACTGAGGCCTTCAGAGCTCCAAGTGCTTCCCATAAACCTGCCTTTGGACGTGCTTACACTGTCAGGAGGTTCCCACAGCACCCTCATGGCCTGGGTTCTTCTTTGGACCTGGGTGTCACCAGCGCTGGACATGGCACAAGGAGGCTCCTTGCAAGAGCCAGAGTTGCCTGAGAAAGGGTTTTATTCCATCAAATGATGATGACGAATCATTGGTGACTGCACTGAGAAGGTTCAGGGTGGAACTTAGGGTCACACCAGAGTCCCAGACCTCCGGAGTAGCCCCATGACTGGGCTGCATCAAAAGGAGCATCCAGGGATGCTCCCCCTCTGCTGTGGGAAGGGGAGACCTTAGAGCAGCTCCAGTGCCTAAAGGGGCTGCAGGAAACCCGGAGAGGGACTTTGGACAAGGGATGCAGGGATGGGATGAGGAGAAATGGCTCCAACTGGAAGAGGGAAGAGTTGGATGGGATCTTGGGAAGAAGTTCTTCCCCATGAGGGTGGTGGGAAAATCGGAGGGCTGAAGGGAGAAGCTGTGGCTGCCCCATCCCTGGCAGTGTTCAAGGCCAGGTTGGACACAGGGGCTTGGAGCGACCTGCTCTAGTGGAAGGTGTCCCTGCCCATGGCACTGGGTGAGCTTTAAGCTCCCTTCAACCCAAACCATTCCACGATACAGGACAGAGGATCTGTGGAATCACATTGGGAGTTGGGAGATGGAGCATCCCCATCCCCATGGGCTCACCCCAACCTCACAAACCTCTGAGGACCTCAGCAGGTCTCTGGGGCTATAAAGCACGTGTGTGTCTGTGCAGAGCGCGTGTTGGGTCCGTGTGTTACCCACTGACAGCCCAACTCTGCTCCCCACAGATTCAGGATCTCCTTTCATCCCAGGAGCAGCAGAAGCCCACGGAGACAGAGGCCAGCACAGCAGACGCAGGTACTGGCAGCACCTCAGCATCCAGTGGGAATTGTGGTGGTGGCAGAACCATTTCTCCTCCCGAACACGTTATTTGGCTGAGAGAGATGATGTAGAGTTTGGGAAAGGGAAAACATGGAGCAGGATCTTATCAGGATCTATAAATCCCTGATGGGAGGAATGAAAGAGCCCCTGGTCCCTCTGCCAGGCCCAGGCTGAACCCTCTGAGCTCAAGTTCTTGGCCTTACCCAAGTCCTGGTGTCTCATCTCAAGTGGTGAGGAGCAGCAAGGAACATCTTGATCCTGTGCCCAGCACCGGGTTGGGTGTCCCAATGCATTCCTTATGGAACGTAGTCCCCTTGTGCTGGAGCTGGAGCAGCTCTGCCCTGGAGCCAGGCTGAGAGAGCTGGGCTGGGGCAGCTGGAGAAGAGAAGGCTCCT
>NW_009910499.1:7380-7721 GCF_000696875.1 Nestor notabilis
GCCCCATCCCTGGCAGTGTCCAAGGCCAGGTTGGACACAGGGGCTTGGAGCAACGTGCTCTGATGGAAGGTGTTGGAGTTGGCACTGGATGATGTCTCAGCTCCATCCCACCCCATCCATGTCTCCATCTCTCCATAGGGAAGCAGCTGGTCCACTACACAGCCCAACCTCTCTTCCTGGTGGATTCCAGCGCCGTGGACATGGGCACTGGGGACCTGCCCATCTTCTTCGAGCTGGGCGAGGGGCCCTATTTCACGGACGGGGACGAGTACTCGGAGGATCCCACCATCTCCCTCCTGGCCGGGCCCGAGGCCAAGCCCAAGGACCCCGCTGTATCCTAA
>NW_009910499.1:7979-8220 GCF_000696875.1 Nestor notabilis
CGTGGAGGGCAGGGAGGAATGGGGGAGCTTTCCATAGGGAATGGGGTTCCTGAGCTTTCCCTAGGGGAGCTTTCCCTAAGAAAAGGGGTTCCTGAGCTTTCCCTAGGGCAGCTTTCCCTAAGGAAAGGGCCCCCCCATTCTCATCTCCAGCCCCGCGGTGAGGCAGACATGCCAGTTGGAAGGGAGCAGTGATGGATCCAGCTCCAGGCCCTCGTGGTCTCAGCCACCCCGCCGGGATCCT
>NW_009910499.1:8383-8826 GCF_000696875.1 Nestor notabilis
ACACCCCAAGGCTCTGCTTTCCCTCCTTTCCCCCTGGCTCTGTGGTTCCTGGTTTGATTCCTCCCCTCGGGAATGCCGCGGCTTTGCCAGCGCCGGTTGTCCCCTCACCGCCGGGTTGTCCAGAGGCAGAGCCGGTGCTGGGGTTCTGCGGGAGCAGCAGCCTCGGGTCTATACATAGATATAAATAGCTCTCTACAGACAGCCCCGAGCCCCTCGCTCCGTCACCTCCCGCTGCGGGGAGGAGGGAAGGGATGGGACAAAGGACCAGGATCAGCTCCAGCATCAGCCATGCGGGAGCTGAGGGTGTTCCTGGCCTTCCCCCTGGTGTCCCGCAAGGTGGGTCCGTGCCTGAGCCCTGCGGGGCCTAAATCCAGGGAAGGGCTCCAGGGTGTTTGGGAGGAGGTTTGGTTCAGCTCTGGAGCCAGGCTGGGAGAGCTGGGCTG
>NW_009910499.1:9049-9516 GCF_000696875.1 Nestor notabilis
CCTGTCAGTGTTCAAGGCCAGGTTGGACACAGGGGCTTGGAGCAACCTGCTCTAGTGGAAGGTGTCCCTGCCCTGGGCAGGGGTTGGAGCTGGAGGAACTTTAAGCTCCGAACTAAACCATTCCATGGTTCCATGAAAGAGCTTTTATCTGGTGGCTCCTGGAGGCACTTCCCCTCCAGGGAATGGCTCCGGCATGGCCTGGAAGGGACCTGGGATGTGGGGATGTGACACAGAGGCAAGACCCGGCTCCTGGGTCCCATAAACAACCAGGGGACCCCTCGGAGCCCTGGGAACAAGCTGGATGGGCTGGATCGATGCCGGGATCGCTGCGGGGACATGTGGTAGGACCATGGGGCTGGGTCGGCGCCTTCATCAAAGGTGGTGTGGTACCCAAGTGTTGGGTCAGTGGTGCTGGCAAGGGATGGGAGACACGATGGGGATGGTGGCACCCCCAGGAATGGGGCTGG
>NW_009910500.1:0-10871 GCF_000696875.1 Nestor notabilis
TACTGCCCCCCACCACCCAGCTTTGCCCGGTTGGGCTTCTCCCCTCCCAGCTTCCACCACCTCACTTGGATTCACCACCAGCCTCCTTGTGCCTGGCAGCTTTTTGCGGTGGTGATGGGTGCCCGCTGCCCCCCAGCAGCACCCAACCACCCGCTCTGTGCGTGCCCTCGGAGCCTGCGCTGCTTTTGCATGGGCCGGGGCCCAGCGTGGCTGCGTCTCCCCTCTCATCTGCTTCGGCCAGCAAAGGCTTGCCTGCTTCCCTCTTTTTTTTTCCGTCTTGTTTACATTTATCCTTAGTGAAGGCTGGCAGGTCACCGGCCTCGCTGGTGCCTTTTCCCCTCATGGACAACACGGGAATGCTCAGCAGCCTGCCTGCCAGGGTGTCTGGTCCATGTGCTCCATCTCAGCACCCACCAGGCTCTCTGCCCGGTGTCCCAGGCACGTATGTGTGGGTGCGTGCTGCTGGGTAGTCTCTGCCGCTGCTTCTCGGCACAGACGCATCAGGTTGGGCATGTTTTTGCTCTAATGAGGCTGTGTGGCTCCTGGACCAGAGCTGGCTCCTGCGTGGGCAGTGAGCTCATGTCTGTCTGCCCATATACAGACATGCCCGCAGTCCAAAGCTCTGTTCCCTTGGCGGGTTGCGGGTCCCCTACCAGAGGGGATGCCTTGGTCACACCAGGGAAGCACGAGAGGAAACGGCCTCTCAGTGCCAGGCATCACCTCTGATATTCACTGCTGGGTGAGGTCAGGCAGAGATGGGCAGTACTGTAAGGCTTGCCATTTTGTGGCCAAGTAACTCCTTTCCTACTGCTTTGCTTTGTTTTCTTTCCTTGAATCTCAAAGGTAAAGCACGTGGAAGGGCAAAAGAGAACAATGCATGTCCGGGTACATATTCTTTTTAAAAAAACTTACGAAAACCAGAATCATCATAAAATCTTTAAGAAAAGTTGTTTAAAAAAATTATTCCCAGCTAAAATTTGCCTATTTATTTTGTAACTGTAATGCTTCAGTCGTGCTTGCTGCTGAAATTAAATGTCATATAGTCTTCCCGTAAACCTTATCAAGAAAATGGGGCTGATTGGTGACCTCAGGCACTAATACAGCAGTTGCAAATAGGCCACAGCGTCACAGACAAATTGACCTTGAATGTCAATTAACAGGAGGTTTTATCCACGATTTTTTACTGTGCACAAGATCTCTCCACTCTGCTGTGCCTCTGTGTTTCCTTTGTGTTGTGCTTGCAGCAAAAGAAAAGGAGCACAAAGCTCCCTTTATTAAAACCAGAAGTTGTTTGTAATTCTGTGGCCAGTGAGATATGTCCTGATAATCTAAAAACCCAATTCAAAAAGGAAATAGTGTGTTACCTTGCATTGTTCTCCCAAATAACTGAGAGGCAGATAACTTGATAAAAACATTTCTATCACACCCTCTGGTTAGTTATGCATAGTTGTTATATTTCCAAAAATAAATGGTCCCTGAATGTGCCTGAAATCTGCAGCATGGAGGTCAGTTCTTTGTCATGTGTAGCCATTAGTCCTTAAAGTTGTCACAGGCTTCTCCTCTGCTTATTTCTTTAATTCACTTATAATTTTGCATCACTCTACAAAGTAGGTGCATGCTTGTAATCAGAGAGAGACAAGCTGGTAATCAGAAAGTAGACAACAATAGCTGTTTCATGCCAAAAAAAGAAAATAAGTTTAGAGGTTTGAAATAAGGGAAATAATCACTTTTTATGGCTCTAGCAAAACTCCATGTCTAACTTCCTAAAGAAATGTATCTACTAAATAATGAATAATGAACCAATATCTCTTTAAACTCATCACAGAATAGCTTGTCTTATTTTTCAATGACTTACACTGTTTTGGCTTTCCCAGTATTATTGATATTAAATCAGCTTGCTGACTGTGGGGTTGTCTTTGCAAAGACAGTGGCCAGGAACTGCACAAAGCCCAGGAGGAGCATGCTGGGGTGGGAGCTGGGAGATAGAGGCCATTCCAGAAGGAGCAGGATGCATTTCCTTGTACTTAGCCTCAGGCATAGACACAGCTTACTCCTTCCCTCAGTCAAAAAAAGGAACTTCAGAGGCTTAAACATACACTCGGACTGCTGCTAATGAGACTGTTCTGTCTCTTCATACATTTCAAAATCTACATGCCATATTTCAGTCTCGGGTCTTCTGGGTATTTGTGTCTAATTAGGCTGGAGGACCTCCAGTTCAAGATTACCTATGCTGCTTGGTGCCCAATTTCTTTATATGACTTTGGCAATAAAGCAGATTACTGTGGGTTTATGTGCAAGCAAATTAGGGACAGATGTAAGCATTCTTCTAAGCCCTCTTCCTGCTTTCGTAGCTTGAAATGAATTCCACCGTCACCTGGTTCTTCCTACATAAAATGACAAGTGTGCAGATTATAACATATTTGTAACCAGGGGTACTCTGTAAGACATGAGGCTTTCAAATACGTCATCTTCTCTTGCCTTTCTTTTTTTTTTTTTTTTTTTTTCAAGAGAGAAACAATACTGCTTCAAGAAAGCTTCCCAGTTCCAGATAAAAATAATGAAAAAGAGGAAAGGACTCTGAGCACAGCAATAAATGTTTTAAGGTTATGTTTTTATAACAGCCAAGAGTAGAATGGAGAAAGCACAATGCATAGCATGTGAATTGGTGTTTAGCACTATGAAGTAATGTTTTGTTGTTTGGGATGGCTATTTACTACTGCTATAAAAACAAACCCCTGTGCATTATAGGAGGAATATGGTAAGACTGCTATAGCTGTCTCTCAGTCATGACTGTATAAATAAACCAGATGTTAATTCTCCGGATTGTTGTCCACTTTATAAATGCTAAATCCACTCTTAGAGAATGTTATCGCTGGTTTTATTAAGCCAAAACTTGAAGTGAAATCCCAATTCCAGTGAACTAAACGTCAGCATTTACTGAACAATTGTTTGATCTTGGATGTCAGAAAAACTGGATACATATTCAAAGGCAGATGTCACCTTAAACGAACCTTAAAAATATTTAGAAATATGTGTTAAAATGTGATTTATGAACTGCTAGGGGGCAAGGTTGGAAACCAAATATTAAAATACTCTTCTAAATGAATAAACCAATTTTTCAGTTGATAGCAAATATCTACAAATCTTCCAGCACTTGGCAGCCTACAGTCTTACATAACTGAATATAGATTTTGAGTGCCTAACTTCAGACACTGGTAGGTGAATATCTTAGATTAATAGCTATAAAGGTAATGCACTCCAGAAAACATCAGATTCTTCACAGTTATAATTTTGGAATCAGAAATACTGCATTTGAAAACAAAATTCTTCATGACCTCATTAGGAAGACTTAAGAATAACTATCTTCTGACGTCCAAACTCCTAATGTAAGTCTTGGGGATCTTAGCTCAGGTACCCCTGTAACACCTCTACGGAAATGTTCTGACGCCGAGATGGTGAGGAACAGTGCACCATGAAACGTGAGTGTCTTCTGCCTGTCAGTCTCACAGATTTTTGCCTGTGACTGTGCAGTTGATAGAGTCAGTTTTATTTCTTCGAAGAAAAAATATTACAGCTGAAATACTGATACCCAGTTCTTAGATTTAAATCATATGACATCAATGAAGCAGTTCTACATTTTGGAATGCTCTAAAAAAATCAGCACCTCATGTTTACAGGACTTAGAGCCACGGTAAACGCTTTATTCATAACATTGCATATATTATGAAAAAGAAAAAAGGCTGCCTGAATGTCAAGTAGTGACAAATGTGTACATCCAACAGAATATTGTGCAACTGCCCTTTTATAGTCAACTTTTATATTAAAGAAAATTCCTTCCTTTATGAAGTGCTGAGACATCTGGGACAGGTAATCACATCTGAAATGTCTCTGCTTTCATCTCTTGAATATGGAAGAGTAAGCTGCAAGCTTACTTAAGTAAGAGTAAGCTCTGCCTGGTGGCAAGAGCAGCCAAAGAGGATTGGTCCTGAATATTTGGAAGTGGGCACATCTGTCTTGTTGAAGGTCCGATGCTCTTTCCCCTACCTCCATAAACTGTGGAGAGGGACATATGCAGCACCTTCAGAGTCTGTGCCTGAAATTCGTGGCGTGAACCTCTGCCTATATAGTAATATAATGGTGCACTTTGATGTACCCTATGGTCATTCATTTTCATAGAAAACAGTGACTGCTCGATAATAGAATGTGCCTTCAGAAGAAGCTGAGCCACTTTTCATGGGAAAACTAAAACTTTAAAACCCCTTTTCAGCCCATAACATTCCAGACGTCAACATAAATCTGCAAGTGTTAACCTTGAAAAGGAAACTATCTGATGTTCAGCCATGAAGGGGGGAAACAGCTATTCTTGTGTCAGAGGGAAACTCAGGAGATCTCAGAAACTACAAAGCTGAGTCCACCTGGACTTTGCCAAAATAGTTTTATATGGAAGAGATTCAGAAATATTTTTAGGTGTATCAGATATGTGTTTTGCAGTGTTTCAAAAGTAAAGGAGAGGATAAATGCTTTAATAAGTTAGGAAGGCAGTAGCCTCATTTATCAAAAAGATAAGAGGAACCCAGATGACAGAATTATTAATATTTTGCAGGGAAAAAAGCTTATGGTAGGATCAAACAGTGTACTGCAGTGGGTTAGTGGCTTTGCCTTTTGGTCTCAAAACACTAATGTGAACTTTGAAAAAGCATTTTGGGAAGAAATATTCTTAGAGACCCAGCCTGGACTTTGTGTGATGGTACGAATGAAATGCAAGTGGCATTTTGTTTTGTTTTGGGTTTTTGTTTTAGCGTGTATAAAATTGGAGTAGGGCTCTGTGGCTTGGATCATTCTGCTTTTTTTTTTTTTCTCAGCAGTTTCTGAAGCCATTGTAGCTGCAGTTTGGCTGTCATGTTCTTCCTTTAATTGGAAGCTGGCCAAGTGAATGGTTGGCAAGCCTGTTTTTTGGAAGTCTGGACATTATCGTGCTGCTTTGGGGCCTCTGCAGTATTAATAAACCACGAATAAACTTCCTGGCATTTCTTTAACAACATTATGGTTAAAGAACAATCAGTTTAAGCCTTCAGAGAATAGCTGTTGCAGAAGAACAGAAAACACAGTCCACTGACATCTATCAAATGACTCTTTTCTTTGCTAAAGCAGAAAGGCAGGTTGGATCTTTGCACAGAAGAAAGAATAGTCCTGGGACATAGTATAAATAATAAACTACCACTAATAAACATAGCCCTTCCACTGTAAAGCCTTGCACATGCTGGTTAAAAATCTTTTTCCTCACTTGACACTTCATATGATATTAATTGAATTTTGTATCCTGATCTTCAATTTATGGTTTGTGATCTTATCTTGAAAGTGTCATTCAAGTTGCTGTCTCGTGTATATCTCAGCTGGCCAGAGCCAAGAAAGTATGCCTAGATTTATCAGGGATCTACTTAACTTTCCTTGGAAAAGAGGCTGCAGGCAGAATTGCTCTGCTGTATATGTGAAGGACCATTAAAAAGCATGCCCTGTAGACACCTGCCGTGTAGCAAGTTCTGCAGCATGAGCCAGGAGCCCATCTGGTCCGTGCTGCCACTCTTTGAGGAGCTGAGTGGCGTGGCCAGTAGAAGCCTTTGGTGAGCAGCGTCTTCCGGGTGAATTTTTCAACAGCAGAGAAGGGAACCCTGGAGGATGCACATAAGGAATTTCCTTCGCGGTCTAGTTCCATACTGAGTGTCATGGTAGCTGTAGTCAGCAATACCACAGCTTTTCCTCTCCTACAATGTAATATTAGGCATAAGTGATTATGATTTTATTCTGTTTTCTTGTAATAAATATATTCAGGTCCCTATTCTCACTGGTTTATGAAAATGACCAATTTCATAGTGCTGAAAACAAGCTTCAAGACAAAAAAGATGGTAAAACATTTTCTTTTTTCTCTCTAAGAATGTTAAACTTGATGACCAGAAAGACAAAGAAAACCCAACAAAGAATTATTGCTATGAAAATCCCCAAGTGAGAAGTTAGGAGTGTGAAAGTCTTATAAAATAAAAGTTGAGGACTTCAGGAAATTGATAAAGGCGCACAAAAATCTCCATGGAGAACAGAATTATGGATGAAATCTTTTTCTTGCCTTTTTTTTTTTGTGTGTGTGTGTTTTGTTTTTTTTTTTAATCTTTATTTTAAAGAAGCACAGTAAAAACAAAAGTAGTCTGAATAAAAGAATAGGCCATTGCTGGGTGAAAAAATGCCCGTTAGAATTAGAACCAAGTATTCATTGAATTAATTGTTCGCATGTCAGCTAAAGGCAGGCTGCTGCACCTCTGTTTATGGTGATCATGAAGTATGTAATACCCTCTTCCACCTTTGCTGTGCTGCTCTGCTACTGTGTGAACTGTTACTGTTAGGCTTATTTGAACATCTGGACCTGACAACTGATACCCAGGAGTTTTTAAAGAATTCACTGGAGAGTTCTGTGGGTTATGACGCTTGAATTTTTCAATATGCTTAGAAAGAGTGAGAAATTACTGAGAGCTTGGGAATTTATAACCAGTGCTTTTAAAACGAATCTTCTGGATAATTGCAAGCCTATCAATTTGGCTCTAGTCCTGGAAAAAGTAAAATAAAATCTCCTACTGGGCTACATTTAAACTTCCTGTCATTCTTTAAGTCATCCTTGATTTTTGGAAAATAGATTTTATCAAGATGACTCTTTATTCCTTTCTTTATTCTCTTATTTGAGAGATAACAAATACAGTTTGATCAATGCCATCGTGTTGAAGTAATACATAATACGCTTCTGTGAGGCATGATTTTTTGATCAAGTAACTAGACTGAAATGAAATCAATTTGATTCTTCTTAAATGGACTAAAAGTTGTCAGGCAGGCTATGAAACATGACTGTAAATGGGGAAGCCTCACTGAATATGTGCCTTTCTGTTGTATCTTATATAACTAGTTATTAGCAGTGACTATTTAGCACTTTATTGATGACCTAGGTGGTAATAATATCAGTTTTCCACAGGACTATAGGAAATTTAAGAAAGAGGTTAACTATCTGATGCAGAGTAATCTGTGAGTGGCTCTCTGCAGGGCTGTGATTGCTAAGATTATACTGAAATTTCTTAATGTTGAAATGGTGTATGACAGAAAGCAGGAGCAATTTCAGCATTACAGCATAGACATCATGGTTAGCCCAAGGGATCTCAGATGTACAGAAACGGGTTCTGCTTCACATTCTCAAGAATCAGTACAATTTAGAAGTTTGATCTTTAGAAAGTCCATCACAATGAAGTACAGCCCTAGGTGTCTGTCCGTTTTCTGCTTGTTCACTACTGACAGGGCTCTGGAAGTAATGCATCAAAAAGTCTTGCATCCTGAACAGTTGTTTTTCACCTGCATGTTTTTCACCTTTTTGCTAATTAAAACACAGCGAAAAATGCTATTCTGTTGAATCTGGGTATTTCATATAAAATTAGTAAAGTTAGAAATCATACATACCTTCTCTCTATCACTTTTGTCCACTGGAACAATTTATTCTTCCATGTAATAACACTGAAAATAATGAAGCTGGCTTACTTTGCAGAGGACTTTGAAATGCCATGCCCAGATCAGCTGGAAACAGAGCCAGGACTAGTGTCTGTGAATCCCAAGCTGCTCTTGTATCCACTGGACCATGCTGATGATACCACTAAATACACAATTTGGGAAGTACCCAAGTGCAAATGCATAACCAAATTTCAGGTCTTGCTTTAGGAATATACTAAGAATGCTTTTTAAAGCTGTGGTAAGTTCTTTCTCAAAGATTTTTTTTTTTTTCATTTATAAAACTATAAACAGAAAACATGACCCTCCATGCTTGTTCTCATGAACTCATAGACCTTTTTTCCAATGACAATAAAAATACTTGCCGTTTTTTTTTCCTCTTCCAGTTATAGCATTGAAAACCTACCCTATGTTCATCTTCAATTCCTGTCTTCAGTTTACCTGTGGTAGCAGCCTACAGCATGCTTAGTCTGTGTTCTCCCACAGTTGCAGCAACATTTTATTACACATAGGAACTGTTTGTAACATCGGTAGAAATGTATCTCCTCTTTGAAGTCATGCCTTAAAATGATCCTTTCTCCACAATTTTTGGCACGAATTGGATTTCTTGTAAGAGCTGATAATTTCCCAGCAGGCTTAAAAAGAACATCCTGGTACTTTCTTTTGACACCCCCCGTCCAAAAAAAAAAAAAAAAATTCTGCTGAGCTGTGATCTTCTGTTTTACAGCTGGATTGGGGGTGCCTCTGTCTATTGTTTAAATAGGACTTAGTGTAATGATCTCTTAGTCTTGTGGCCAGGTCTTTAAGTGTTACAGTCTACAAATTACCATCCTTATCTATTTTTATCTTGCTCTGTCTTGCCAAAAGAATGTATGTGGCTGCCTTAGTTTTACGCAGGACTATCAGTTTCCTCATTGAGAAGACAAAAGGGTTCCTGTTGTACGTGTCTATATTCCAGTGACCTGCCCTCCAGCAGACATTGCAAACTCATCTGAGACAACTTCTGTTCACCTGACATGCCTGCTTTAAAAATTATGCTTATTAAAGCATCTGTATGAAAGATACGGGCTGCTGAATGACCAGCCTTGGTGGAAAAGAAACACATGCCAATGGAATAGGTGTACATACCAAGAAAGAAATACTAATTAGGAGTTTTCTGCTAGCAGTCTAGCACCCAGCCGTAGGTGTATGAGTGTTTTGTATGACCAATAGCTATGTATAGATGACTCTTAAATGCAAGCACTGAAAGGATTAGCAAGATGTACAGTATGTGATACTTCTCCCTGTCTACAAAAATCAGGGTCACAGCACTGAAGAACTACAATAAGGTCATAAGAATATTCTTTCCTCCCCAAGCTTTAAAGATCAGCAGGATTAGTTATGGAGCAAAGGTGCTTGGAAGTTGAACTTCTGTTCCCACAATTGTATTTAAGAAGTGCTTATGAATCTTGACAGACTTATGAGTGATTGTAAGCAGCTGAATGAAAACAATAGGCCTGCTATAGCCGTGGGATGTGGGTGGGCCCCACCATCCGTGTATCTGCGCTGATGAAGGCTTGCATGGCAGGTAGGCTGTGTCAGGGCAGAGCTCAGGCAGGCCACACTGCAGCATGTTTGAGCTTCAGTTCCAGCTATTCTTCAGCTGCTCAAACACTTTATCTGAAGAAATGTGTTAAATAAAGTGCATTTTACATGCTTTTTTTAAAAAAAAATAATTATAAGGCTGAACTGTGTCTTCCCATGATGCAAATTCATGTCTAAGAACATGCTGACTGTCTTCGCTTTAACCCCAACCCACTCTTAGTTTGGGAGGCATATGTTGCCAGCTTAAAGCTGGCTCAGAGAGAGGTAAATACAGATGGGTCCAAGTGTATGTGTGTTCATATATATGTTTATAGATAAATGTTGTATTAACATGTATAAAATTATCTGAGGAAAAGATAATTCCTGGAGAAGTTGACTAGGACTGAAGGTCTTACGTGGCCAAGGGCAGGAAACCATACAAGGGATTAATTTTCTTGATGCCAAGACCTTATTTCTTAAAAGATGAAGATAAGATACACAAAGGGAGAAAAGGGGTATAAAAAAGTGAAGTGGTGAGATTCCTGATTGTGATGAATGAGGATAGACTGTTAAAGGGGAGAAGTTGCTGGTAATTTACTGCCTACTTAAAAATTACAGAGGAAAAAAACACAGTTGTTCTGTATGCCCTGATATCACAAAGGCTCTTTTCCATCTGTAACTAACTAAAAATCTACTGCTGTTTTGTAATTCGACATAACTGAATCACAATCAGTAAAACATTTTGCTTCTTTCTTTTAAATGCAATTGCCTTTGGGTAGAAAATGTTTTGTCTCCTAAACTCTTTAAGTGGTGTTTCTGTGAGTATATTAAGATCTATTCTTCACAAAGGAATACTGTAGTCTGAAATCTGTATTTTGGATCACATTGTCAGATATATTTCTTTAGAAGACATGACAAGCTAAATTGTTAATTGCATTGAAAAGGCTTTCTGTGTAAAGATTATTATAATATTAAAATACATATGTATAATTTTAAAGGAAATAGCATATTGATGTGTAGAACATCGAGAAGATACTAGTTCTGTAAAAAAATATTTCTGGAAATATATTACTTAGGGCTAAAAAGCTGTTCAGATACAATTTTTTTCACATTCCACATATATTAAATGCAGTGTACTCTGTCTGTAAAGATCTTTTGTGCCTTACTGTTTGATCTGAACACTATGCAGTGAAAAGTTCTGCTGTGATGAAATTCTGTGTAGTTGACAGCCCAAATGAAGAAGATGCCTAGTAGGAAAGGAATAAAATGCACAAGCTATAAATAAATGGGCACTCTGGAGTTAGTATATGAGGTGCTTTTTATTTCTGCAAACTGGAATGCTAATTTCAAAGAAGCTACAAAAGATGGAATGAAATAGCAATCATTGTCAATCTTAAAAGGTCTGTGTGACAAAAGGCAGGAGAAAGAAAAGATGAGATCACAAAAGAGATACTTTTACTAGAAAAAAGGAGGCTTTCACCAGACTACAAACAAAACCAAAATACAGTAAAGAATGACTGGCCTTTAGAAACTAGGTATTTAAAATATCTGAGGGAATCCCACAGTTCAACAGGTGGGAAAGATTATATCGTATTTATTGCGTTTTAATTTCTATATCAGTTGAGGTACGTAGTTTTCAGAAAAAGAGATGTACTCTGATTATTTGGTAATTCAGACAACCCATTATGACACTTAATTTGCAAATGTTCATGACGTAGAACATTTCACTAAGCAGCTGATAGTGTGAAGATGAGTTAAAGCTGTCGGTTCCGCCTCCT
>NW_009910500.1:10902-26671 GCF_000696875.1 Nestor notabilis
AGAGTGGGTTGGTAGAAGTAGCTGCAAAAGAGTAAGACTGAGCTGCAAGTCTGGCTGCTACTACGTCGGCTTGGAATGAAATCGATATGTGGATGGTATAGGATATTTGTCCTCCCTGTTCTTCAAGGAGATACACACATGGCAAGGATTTGATGAGTAGAATTGTTAGACTGTATCTGAGCAGTGCTACAAAGGGGCATAATACTTTGTATCCTCAAGTCTCCAGGGAGAACTACAAGACAACAGGATTAACTACCAGAGTGGATTCGCTCTGTAGTCAGAAACTCTTGTCTACATGATTGGAATAGATAGATAATTGATGGAAGAACAGCTAGTGCATACTTCTGAGGCAGATTAGTTTTGCACTTTTTCACATTACAGCCTTTGTCATAAGAATGGGTATGCTTCGTGCCATTTTCAGTTCTTCTTACAGTCATTACAGTGGAAATGTTATCACTTTTGATTCTTCCAATTTTTACATTCCTATGGCTTGATATAATTATTTTCTCATAATCTATTCTCAGTTTCAGTGTCTTTATAAAAAAAATTAGCATTGGTGGAGTTGGTAGGAAACTACATTCTGCCCTGACAGGCTAAAGATGGTATTGTTTAAAAGCATAATTAGGTATCTTAAGAAGCCATTTTCATTAAGACCTAGTTTTAATATTGGGACAATGAGGACTTTCCCTAGATGCTAAGAAGGGAAGGCGCTGTATGCTCCAGTCTGACTTCCAGCATGAAAGAGATCCAGGTATTCTTGATTTTCTATATTGTAAGAAAGTCATCTAGCTTTGATCTGCCAGTAGCAAGTGATGGAGGATCTAATACAAGCTTTTGGAGAGCAATTTGATGACTTATTCTGCTGAAGATGAACGTAATGGAATAACTTTCTATCTGTGGGATGAATTGTCTGTCACAGGCATGCAACCTTCAAAAATGGGTTAAAAATTTTAAATCTTTAGAAAGGGATACTACCTTTGAAGAAGAATTAGCTGATAGATATCCTCTGGCTTCTGCTGTACTGCACTTCTCATTTCATAAGCTCTCACTATTCAAACTATTTGACTGAAACTACCTAGTTTTAGTTTCTAGATTCTGCATTTTTTAGAATTTTTTGTCTTCTGTATTATTCAGTATCAAAATAATGAGCAAGAATGTCTATTTTTGGTGTCTGAATGGTTTGTACAAATCACAGATTTGATTCAGTTGGGTCACTCAGCATCTTCAGTTCCCACCCCAGTCAGGGTCAGAGGGATTAGAATTCACACAGAATTCTTAATTGCCCGTAATTGCTAAGGAATTTTAATAGCATAAACTTGTACACCAAAGATCAGCAACGCTTGCTTCTCTTCTGTACCTCAAGTACCTGATGATAGCAAATTCTAAATATTGTGTCCTTATTGCCCTTGAAATGAAGCTGGATTGTGAGAAATGCAGCTACAGATATATAGCTGATAGGAATGATATTCCTTAAAATTGTGTGTTGGTACATTTGAGTTCCTGGAGATTACTGGTATCCCACTGATGAGATGTTGCTGAGTTATAATATCTTCATATAATACATCTGTCATTCTTATCATAAAGTTTTCTGGACAGAATGCATTCTCACCTATGGTGATGTTACTTTTCCACATCAGTCTTCTAACAAACTGGCTTATACTTTCATTTTCGTGCCCATTAAAAACAAGCCTTAAAATGACTTAAAATAGGCTGCCCCCTTTTGGAGACAGTGAGACTTTGTTTCAATGTTTTTTAAAAGCAATCCTGAGGAGAAATACCAATACACTAAGTAGAGAGTCCAGAGGAGAGCAAGCCACTGCAGTGCAGAACATAATTCATAGAAAGCATCTGACAATAGCGTTTTTGATGATTCATTCTCCTGACTCAAATGGCAGAGAGAACCAGGCATGGGAATAGTGTATTTTTTGCAATAAAAGAATGAGAGATGCAAAGGTACACTTGTTTTGATGACCCTGGAAATGATAGTAGGTTATTCTGGTGTCCGTTCTGGGCCAGGTCACGATGGGTGGGGGAGAAGGAGGGAGAGCACAATCAGTAAATGTATAATATGCAATATAAATTAATGAAGGGTGTGGGGGAAATGTCTAATCAAGTATAGCTGATATCTTTTTTTATAAGTTTGGCTGGTAAAGATAATTCCAATTGCTGTAGGGCATGCAGCATTGTGTGACATCGTAATTTTTTTCATAAATTGTTCTGTGAGATGGGGGCAGTTCTGCACAAGATTGCTTTCATAGTGTTGTGTCTTGTATTTCCATTACCCTGTGACTAACTAGCAATGAAGTCTGCCTAAAGCTTTATGAACTGCTGAGCTGCAATAAAGTCTCTCTGCCCCATGAGCACTCCAGTAACTGACGCTGTGGTTGTTTTAATGGGGATTAGTTTTTTTTGTACAGGAGTGCCAGTCTGGGCCTCCCTTGTCTGCCTGGCTGTGTCAGTTGTGGAGCTTGTTGGATTTCAGTAGCTCAGTGATGCCTGCCCATGTGTCAAGTTTAGCTGAAAGCAGCCTGCATGTTTAAAAGTAAGGGGACAAAAGTGCCAGTGTTCAGACAATCCTGTTTCTCAAGGAATCCATCCTAAAATGAAGAGCACAGAATTAGTGTAGGTGTTAGTAACTGGATTTAAGCTAACTCCCTTCAAAAGAAAGACCATGCGGTGCATTCTTCCCAGGGAGGGCCCTGTTGGGGAATTTTTTGACTTGAATTTGGGTGGAAGGAAAAACCATGTGCACTGTGCCTTTGATTTGCAAATCTCACACCATATGTGGTCCAGCCAGCTGTGCCTGGCAGCCCCAGGCACACAGTAAGTGCATACCTAGTGACACACTGAGCCGGGGACTCTTAAGTATCCCAGAAAGAGAAGGGTCCCATTTGCGGGGCAGTCATGGCCACATTTTTAATCTGTTCAGAAGCCTTTTCCCTGTCTGCTGCTGAGGAGACCTTCAGTAAGAGGGTATGTGTGGGAAGTACAAGCTACTGCGGTGGTAATGCTCACGGCCTGGGCACTGAGCTGTGTCAGAGGTGTTATGTGAGACATTTTCCACTCAGCCCAGACTTTCTCACACTCTTGGTCCTGCCGTGAATGTGCAGTGGTTCCTCTGCATGCCTGGCTGCCAGTCTGGACCATCTGCAGCTTGCCCATGCTGTGGATGCTACAACCTCTGGCCGAGCAACCTGGTGATGCAATGGCAGGTGTCCTGCTCTCCCACTGGAAACAAGTACTGGGACAGACACTCCAAGTAGAGTTCAAAATACTGATTTTTTTGCTGGCTGCTGCCTCTTTGTGCTGGCCTTCGTGTGATGGTTCATGTTCATTTTTGAACAGTGAAGCATAGGGCGGTCCTTGAGGCCAGGGAGAACGAAGGGAGACAGGGCAATACAGATTCCTCGCCATCTTTATCTTTTTTGCTTTCACTGCTGTGCCTACGCATTTATGTACACAAACTTCATAAATGCATGACTGTCCATAAACTTTACATCATCTTTCCTTCAAAGTTGGCTTATCCTGGCCAGGAAGTCTTCCGCAAGACTATATGAGTCACAGAAATTAGCAATATGCTAAGTTAAATACAGTAAATGATTTATCTCCTCTCCCTCTGGTTTGTGTTTTGAAATGTATGCTGCACGGTTTGATAGCTTCCTACCACTGCTGCCAGGCCACCTGTCCTGCACTGTGTCCAAGTCTTTGTCTCCAAAAATACCACTGCAGTTCAGACAAACAGCTTGGCAGCCATGCCAGGGAAGACCTTTAACATTATGATCTCGTATTGCCACAATGGGAGAGAAAGATACATTACATGTCTGACCCAACACTTCATAACCTCAGTGCTGGAAATACCATGCCGTGTCTAAAATGCATGTAGGGAGTTGGGTCAGCCTCTGGAAACAGGCATTGTCTGGCATCATAATAGTTAACATAGTACTACTGCTTTCTGTGGTATAGTCTGATTTTTTTTGGTTGGTGTTGTTTTTATTTTGATCAGTGATGGAATAAAGATTTTTATCCCTTGCTTCTCCTCTGCTCACTCTTTCTTTTTTTGAGTGTTAGTGTAGCTATTGTAAGTATGTAATGCCATGTGGTGGCTGCGGACAGACACTTGTAGTAGGTTAAATGTAAACAGATGATTAAGTGGGTGATCCACTGAGATTTAGGTCTATAGAAGCAGTGGGGTTGCCTCAATGCTTTTGTTGCTGTTGGTTTGGTTTATATAGACTTTGCCCATATGTTTCCATACCCACGTAGATTGTGGCAGCCCAGAAGATGGCAGGGAGCCCGGTGCTGGTGGCAGGGCTGGGTATCCTATCACTGGATAGGACTGTTAGTGCTGAGCCCTTGGCTGCTGTGGCTGCATGTTGGAGCTAGGTGATGGCCCTGATGCTGGTCCAAGTAAGCTGGCATTGCAGTTGCTGCAGTCCAGCCCAAGATGAATGCTGGACATCAAAGAGAGAGTGAGAGAATGGAGTTACAGTCACTTGGGATTTATTTGTTGTATAGATGGATGTAACTGAACTTTTTTTCTGCAGAACAAAAAAACTCAAGCAGGATGCAGCTCCTGCAGTGTCCTTGTCTCTGGCAGTAGCATCCTCTGGTGTGCAGCACTGGGTCTTCAGGGATGGCACATCCTCACCACTGGGCTCTGCAGAAGGTGCTACTTTGAAGCCATCATGGTGGGCTGCCCAATATCCTTTCGGTCAAGGCCAATATTGACAGAGAGAGAGATGTGGCGAAGTCACTTGGTAAGAACACAGTATTCAAGGGGACAATGTGAGAGAGGGAAAATGGCTCAAGTTTCTGCCTACGTGCAGACAGAATAAGGAAACACGTCTGTTGAAACAAAAGGTCCATGTTGCTTGTTTGGTTTTAAGAAACTTTCCATCCTCCCATTGAAAGAAGCCCTAAGGGTAAAAGCAGTGCAGTGGTGATCTTAATATTGTTGGCGTCTGTTTCTACTGAGGTTACATAATTGCTCTTTTCCTGGGAAATGAAATCATGGAAATGAAAAACGGAATTCACCAGAGTGTAAGCAGGCACAACTTTGATTTCAGGCACCTGTCTGTGCCAGTATTTAATTTGGCATAGGAAACGTGGCATCAAAATGAATATAAACAAGTAGCACAGGAATAATGGCACAACTGGCATTCAGACACCAAGATGTGAGAACAAACACATCCCTCCCCAGCATGGGAAACTTCACAGGGCATAGTGTGTGTGTGGGATGAGGCCGATGTCAGGAGCAGGCAAAGAGAGTCCTGTGAAGCAGGAATGGTAGTGGGGACTTGGGAAATACACTTGCAGAAAACCAACAACTCACACCTTAAATGAATTGGCTGGTGAGAAGGGCAAGCTGCAAGCAAGTAAGAGAAGCTGTAAGGCTGTAAGGCCTTTCCTCTGTCTCGCCTTAGTAATTATCTCCTGTTTGCAGAGCTTCCATTAATTGGAATGCATTTCCTAATGAAATTAGGCTGGCAGCCAGTATTCAAGTCTTTTTACTGCTAGGGAAAATTTGTTCTTTGAGCAACTCAGCCATTGATTTTTGTCTGTGTTTTCATTCATCATGAGACTGTTACATGCCAAAAATTCCATGCTCTGTCATATTGCCTTGGACAGTATGAGTTATTTGATTTATTCCCTTGCTTCTGTGTCTCGAAAACTGAATTTTACAGCAGTGTCCCATTTATAGTTCCTTTGTTTTATGGTTTTCACCCCTCTATCCCTCTGTTTTTGTAAACAGTTGGCCTTCCTTTCAACTACCTATCAGTCAGGACAGCATGAAATGCATGGCAGTGCAAAGGCAGTAAGAATCCAAGGAAAAAAAATAATAAAGCTTCAAAAAATTGGTTGAAATGACATTTGCATTGTGGGGTTTCTACATTTAAAATGATTCTGAAACTTGCCTTCTTTATAGGGAGCACAAGAGCTGGGCCATATCAGTACCGAAGAGCACATTTTGAAGAGAGGTCTCTGACAAAGCGAAACTGGCAACAGTTGAGCTGGAAGGGGTCAAAACCCTTTTCAGGCCTCAGACAGTCTTTGAACTGTGCTTTGCTTATCTCTTTGAAGAAAAGTAGGACTGGAGATAGCAATTACAGTATTATTTGGATGTGGTATTTTCTTTGCTTCTTCACACAGGTTGGGACTAGGTACTGCTTGTGGGTGTGCAAACAGCCTTGTCTATCTTACTCTGCAGGATACTGTTTGATATATTGGCAGGATCTACACATATACCTGTCCGTTAGGCTGAATTACTTCCAAGGATTAATCTTTCTGCTACATCGCCACTACATGATATAAATCTGTATGGATCATCCTCTGTAACAAATATGAATCTTATAAAATGCATGCAGCCATTTTACAACAGACTTCAGGTAATTGATCCACCGGTGTTTCTCATTCACCACATAGGAAGGATAGTGAGCAAGGTTGAAGGTTAGACAAAGAGAGAATGGTCTGAGCTACCTCCAGCTCAGAATGATAAAAAATAGGAGACTGGCTTTAAAATTACTTTTTGAAAAGCAATATGCTTAAGGTTCATCTTCGTTTCTTTGATGTTTGAGATTTAAATGAATGCACTCAATTTACCTTTACAGATTTGTCTTAAAATATGCTAGCATAAATGGTTGTGAGTTAAACCTTAGTCACCCACCATCTAGAGCAAATGAAAGTACAGAGACAAAATCAGTATTATAGAACCTGTGACTGAAATCAGGAGAGAGAAGAAAAACCCCAAAACAGTGGAATTCTGTACTTTTAGGACTTCACTGTTTCTGGAACAGTGTCATTCTTTTCTTCAACTTACTAAAGCTTCCTCTGCATGTGTGTATTAGACTATATGTATGCATGGAAAATCACACAATTGGTGCTATTTATTTAAACAGAAATAATTTTCTTAGATGTATTTTAACTATTTATCCTTATGATTCTGGTAGCTTTATTTCCCATCTAGAAAGCAAATAGTGCAGTAGTAGACATCTTCAAGAGACAGGCTGTTACCATGACATGTTGCACTGAGACATTATGCTGAGAACGCCCTTATATCATGTGTATTATGGATGATATATGAAAAATTTAGTGATATTGCCAACACATGTCTATAGTGAGAAAGAAAGTCAGTCAGCTTCCTTTAGCTGCTGGGCTGAGGCTGTGGCCTCAAATAGCGTACAAACATACCAGAATAAGATCATGTTTGACTGCTGGAACATTTACTTTTCCCAGCAAAGCATTTATTTGCATTTCATTATTCTTAATGAATGAAGAAAGGACATAGATTTGTGTTTTGTCTGCCTGTCTTCCCATGAGGTGTTTATCTTTTATAAATAAACAAACAAAATAAACCAGAAGACAATGTTTTGACAGGGTGCCTGATTGTGAGAACACAAAGTTGCAACTAAGAGGATTCCTGTAGGATTTTCAATATCAGGCAGTCCTGGGGAGGAGCAGCTGCTACTTCCAGGTGCAGGGCAGGGTACAGGAATGACCTAAAGCATCATAGCGAGTGGCAGGGGTCCTGTGGGATCATCTTCAGCAAAAGATCAGTCACACAGGGCTTGGCATCAAACTCAACTTTCCTTTCTGTGGAAAAAAAAATGTGTCCTGATGCTGTTATGGCAAGTGCCTCGTTTCCTACTTCTCCCAGCCTGAGATGTAGGTAGTTGATAGTTCATGCACCTCTTTCTTCATTTTTGTCTTCAGGTAACTTTCTCTACTTGCACTTCTTTCCCATTGACAGTATTTAAGCAGGGGGTGATGGCTGTATGCTGTGTGGACCCTCCTTTCCAGTCAAATTAGTCTATATATTGGAAAAGAATACTAGAACAGACTCATCAGGAGAGCAACAGACTCATCTGTGCTGAGGGAGAAAGCATGGTGACAGCACTGGAAGACAGTTCTGGACTGAAGATGCGAGCCTTGTTGAGTAGAAAATGGAGACTTGAGACCTGCCCCAGGACACCTACAAAGCAGTAACAGTGGCTACGCTGTTGGTATTGATCAGTGTCACAGTCAGTGGCTGCAACATATCTATCATTTCTGTGGCCTCTCTAGGCTGACCAAAAAATGTACTGCATGTGGTATTCTTCACTTGTTTGCATGGTACCGACCACAGCTGCAACATGTGCCAAGTTGCACTCTCCCAAACAGCTTGAGCATCCTCTAGGAACCAGAAGAAAATATCTGAGGAATAAATTTGTCAATAGATAGGCCTGGTCATACCTATGTTATAAGCCTAAAAAAATTCACACTAGAAGAATTCTTTCAAAATTCTTCAGGTTAACGGTGATATTATAGTGTTTTCACTGAAGACATGACACCATGTGCAAGAATGTTTTTTTCTTGAACACAGTGATTGGCTCCAGACCTCCCCAAGTGGTGCTCACTGGAGAAAACAGCAGCTCTTCAGGTGCTACTGAGATCTGTAAGGTCACTGCTGACCTGCTTCAAACTACAGCTCCATGATGTCAATTTTCACTGTAATTGCAGCCTGTGCTGCAGTGCATTCTTTCACATGTGTGTATCTGTATCTGAAATAGCCACTGTGGCTCACATACGGGGTGGTTGTTTGAAACTTTACTGATCGATAAGCAGTGAAGGTATTGAATGAACTGAAAGATGAGGTGAGGACTGAGTTTTGTTTTGCATTGAGGTGCCTCTTCCATTGCTGTGACCTTTGCATGCCTGGGGTTCAGGCTATCCAGACAGTGGACCCTTTTCAATTTTTTTTGCTCCAACATTTTAAGTTGGAATAGTTTTGGAACTATGCTTGCTCTGAGATGGAAGAGTATTTTGCCTTCAGAGAATGTATGTATGGAACTCACAGATCTGGGGTAGACTCCAGAAGAATGCTGAGCAGCATAGAAATGTGGGAAGCCAGAAATATGTTCAGACACACTATGGTTTGTCTGAGTGTCCCCTGTGGGACAGGATCCGAGGTTTTTCTAGGCTTGTGTAGACATTGTTTTGGTACTACAGCACAGAAGGGCTGGGTCTGCTGCCTGTGCATGTGTGTGTGTGCATTTACTAACTGTGACAGGGCCTATAGACATTGTCTTTTAAACATTGCTATGAATAAGGAAATACTCCTTGAGGTTTTTCTGCAGTCCTCCAGCAGGAAATTGCTACTCCTGTAACCATTATTTCTCTTCATGAAGGGAACTGTGTGCAGCATCCAGTGTAATGCCATGTTCATCTTGTCCACTATTTGCCACTTTCTCTATAGAATCAGAATCAGCTAGGTTGGAAAAGACCTTTAAGATCATCAAGTCCAACCATTACCCCAGGACTGCCAAGACCACCACTAAACCATGTCACTGAGGGCCTCATCTACACGGGTGGTGATTCCATCACTGCCCTGGGCAGCCTGTTCCAATGCCTAATCACCCTTTCCGTGAAGAAATTTTTCCTAATATCCAATCTAAACCTCTCCTGGTGCAGCTTGAGGCCATTACCTCTTGTCCTATCACTTGTTACCTGGGAGAAGAGACTGACCCCCACCTCACTACGGCCTCCTTTCAGGCACTTGTAGAGAGCGATAAGGTCCCCCAGAGCCTTCTCTTCTCCAGATTAAACGTCCCCAGCTCCCTCAGCTATTCCTCATCAGGCTTGTGCTCCAGGTCCTTCACCAGCTTTGTTGCCCTTTTCTGGACCCACTCCAGCACCTCAATGTCTTTCTTGCAGTGAGGGGCCCAAAACTGAACACAGGATTTGAGATGCAGCCTCACCAGGTCTGAGTACAAAGGGAAGATCACTTCCTTGGCTCTGCTGGCCACACTAGTTCTGATGCAGGCCAGGATGCTGTTGGCCTTCTTGGCTGCCTGGGCACAATCTGGCTCATGTTCAGCTCCCATCAAACCTTTCCCTTTTCTGCTGAGTAGCTTTCCAGCCACTCTTCCCTCAGCCTGTAGTGTTCCACGGGGTTGTTGTGGCCCAAACGGAGGATCCAACACTTTGTCTTGTTGAACCTCCTACCCCTGGCCTCAGCCCATCGATCCAGCCTATCCAGATCCCTCTGCAGAGCCTTCGTATCCTTCAGTAGATCAACACTCCCACCCAGCTTGGTGTCATCTGCGAATTTACTGAGGGTGCACTCATCCAGATCATCAGCGAAGATATTAAACAACACTGGCGCTAACGCCAAGCCCTGAGGGGCACCACTAGTGACCAGTCACCAGCTAGATGTGATACCTTTTACCACCACTCTTTGGACTTGGCCATCCATCCAATTTCCAACCCAGGCCATGAGCAATCAATTCCTCCAGAACACTGGACAGATGGTGTCAAATGCTCTACTTAAGTCCAAATAGACAATGTCCGTGGCCTTTCCCTCATGAACCAGGCGTGTCACCTTATCGCAGAAGGAGATCAGGTTGGTCAACCAGGACCTGACCTATACCCTACGCCCTCACCATCCTGTTTCTTCAGTTTGGGAGAGCTAAGTCCTTCCAGAGCAGTAAAATCATGACAGAAGCTGTAATCAGGCAGCAGGTTGTAGCTGGCATTTAGATGCTTTCTGCTGGTGTTTTCAAAGGTGTTTCCTCTGGGCTTCTGGGAAGGCTAAATGCCTTGCTGACAGGTTTTTTCCCACAGAGGAGGGAGAGGAGGTGAGGCAGGCACAGAGGAGTACTGCACTGCAGCTCTGTTTCCAATCCGGGCAGCAAGGTTTTAGTACCTGTGGAGTAGTGACCAAGACTGAGCAGCATGTTATTTTCCTATAATTCATTCATATGCAGCCTGTGTCTCTCAGGGATGTGCTGTGAACACACTGCAGTAGGAGCTGTGCAGCTTCACTGGTAATGAAGTCGATGTCAGAAGCGTCTCTGTCTTTCCCCGTGCTTGGGTAAGTCATAGGGTAACAAGCTGAATTCCTCCCAGTCCTTTTCCCCAGAGAGCACACAGCTATGGGCAGTGATTGCTTTGTGTCCCACCCCTCTCATGCTGAATACTTGTCATTTCATATGCTAGTTTACACCTGAGCCTCTTCCCTTTTTCTTTACTCATCCTCCATGAAGTTCAAAGGTCCTGCCTGTTTTTTCTGTGGCTGAAAGCAAAGCAGTGCTGTCCCACGGACATGCATGGCTTTAACAGGCTGTGTGCAGAGGACTTGGAAGGAGCTGCTCTCATTTCCTCCTCCTCATCCTCTCTCAGCTGGTGAGACAATGGTATGTGCTCCTATTTGGGATAAAAATGCAGACACCTGAGCAAGCTCCACAATACATACTACAGATCTCACCGTGGCATTACATCTGTTGCTGCCAGGAGACTTCCCTGGTGTGAGGTAGAAATACGTAATTCTAACTTAAGCAGTGTGCAACTAGGCATAGTGGCAGCACATTCAGCAGGTAAACTGCTTATTTGTGAATTATGTTGAGGAATGGTTAGTTGGAGGGATGGCCCTCACACCAAAACATGTCTTTTGGGGGATCTGGATAGTGTGAATGAGACAGGGTACTGGAGGAGGAGTGGTTTCCTTCTGGGGAGAGCTGAGCACCTTTGAGGAGAGCTGAGCAATCTCTGCTGGTGCTTCTGAGTTCTCCTGTAATGTTAATACACCCACTAACCATGCTTTCATAAGTTTAAGCTGGTCAGTTTTTGTTAGACTAACTTAATGTTCTTGGGATCTGATTTTAGACAATACAGAGCTCCTGTGGGCATAACTACAGAGCTGTCAGCAAGTTTTTGCTGTCAGCTCAATAGCAGAGAGGATGCTAAGTAGTCTGCGAAAAATGAGAAGGGTGCTATCTCAACTGGGATATCAGTAATCAGAGGAAACTTTTGAACTTACATGTCCCGTACTGTGTATGCAGGCTGTGATAATCCTATTTTGCCTGAAGTGTTCTTACTGACACAATGAGCTCTACCGGAAAGGATAAAGGCACTATAAGTTTTGTGTTCACTATAAAGGGATGAGGCAAATGGGAAGCAGATCCATATGTGAGATGGCAAGTGCTATTTAACTTCTACAGTGGATCAAGAAAAAAACTAGAAATTGTGGCATATACTTACACAAAAATTGAATGTTCACAGATGTGCTATTATTCCTTATCATGACCTTAGAATACAATGACTTTACTATCATATTTTTAGAACACATGTGTGTGAAATTTCATGTGGGAAAAAAAAAGAAATACTAGAAGTTAGTTTGCAGTCCTTTCCATGTCACAATAGCCTTTGGCCCTGACTTTCTCACTGACTGGTGCGGAGAAAAGAGGAATCTGCAGGAAAAGGGTTTGTGGTCCCACCTTACCTTTAGTTTTTCTCAGTTTGGCCTCAGCGTGAAAGACTAAACAGGAAAAGACCATTCACCTTCAAGTGCTATAAGAAACAAACCCATAATTGTTAAACTTATTGTGTCTTGGGTTGCATGAAAATCACATGGGTTTTGTGGAGTAGGAGTTGAGCAGAGCACTTCTTTTCTCCTCAGATATGGAGTATAAAATTTGCCTGAGCACTGGTAAGAGACTGGTCCCAGCAGACAGGGAAATGTCACCGTGCTGACCTTGTCCAGTATGGTTTTATCAGCATATTGTCTGCTTTCTCTTCAAGTGTATTGAGCTGGTTTTAAACTGTCACTTGAGATTACGCTATTTCCTACAGCAGGACTTCCTGCTGTCTGAGAAGAGTGTACCTTTTCTGTACCTCCCTGCAGTCATCTCTTTGGTTCACTGGAGAGGGATGGACATGCTCCCAGTGGACTACCAGCTAGGGAAATATGCCTAAGGGCTCTGGCATTGTGTAGGTGCAAACAAGTGGTGGGATATGACGATTTGACCTACCATAGCGCTGCTCCTCAATGCTGGGCTAGGAAGACCAACACACCCCATAGCTTGGCAGGGGGCCCCAAGGACAGGGGCAGATCCCCAACTATCTGGTGGATGTGGGGTCCCTTGGTGGGTGTCACTGGTACCAGCAACCTAATAGCAAAGCCAGATGATGTCCCATTTCCGTGTGCCAGGCCTCTCTCTGGAACAGTTTTGGTTGCTTCCTGGGCTTCAAAAGCTGACCTTTGCTCACAGACTTCTATAAAAGATCACAAATCTTGGCCTTTGTTCAAATCTCAGTCTAAAACAGTAGCTGAATATCTTTTAATAGTATTGAAACTGAGGGCAATGTGCATCAGCTCTTCTCTTAGGACTCATTTGTTTGTTAAGTGTAAGGGGAGGAAAAGAAAACCAAAGTTTGATTTAACTTTATCAGTACACTAATACCTGTATTTTGCACAATGGCCAAGACAAACAAAATCAGCAGCACAACTGATTTCTATGTTTGTTTTTTATTTGGATTTTGAAAGGATCCTGAAACAAAAAAAAGCAAATCTACTGGTTGAAATCGGTCTTGCTTGAATGTTGTATTGACCTCGCTTTTAGTGATAATATTGAATCATCCACAATTTTGGTCAGAATTTGGCCAGGATTGTACTGATTAATCTTTTCTGTTCTACATATATGTCTCCATTGTCTGGAACTGGAGGAATAGAAAATGTTGTCTTCAGTGAAATGAGTTTTTTAATAATTTGTTTGTGGAAAAAGTACTTTTTCTGTGAATTCAGAGTTTTTACTTTATTGCCAATAAAAAAGCAATTTTCCCTTGCTGATGCTGTCTATGCGATATACTTTTACAGTGCTGTAAACGTCCTGTTCTGAATACTCTGGGGAAATTGTGACATACTTGTTCAGAAGCCTGTGGGACTTGAAAATCTGTTTTCTGGTTTGTTCTGTTTTGTTTATGTGTTTCCTCTATTTAAATTTATGCTGAAGTTGGGTTGCAAACCAAGCTCTGTATACAAACCAGTTGCAAAGCAGGAAATTGTCTTTTCTAGCCAGTGCCCCCTCACCCAGTGGGAATCTGAGACTTTGGTCAACTCAACTCCAGATGCCTTTGAAACAGGGGTCCAAAATCTGCACTGTGGTATTACTATCTCCTTTGGCGCATTAGAGTGTAATTTTCAAGGTAGCCTAGATATATATATAATTTATTATTTCTCACTGTCCCTCTGGCATTGCAGAACAGCCTTTTCTCTACTGCTGTTTAAAAGCCAAAACATGTAATTTATTTGTATTTTCTGTTCCAGTTATACAGCCCTGTATCTATCTTCTAGTTTAGGTCCAAGTTGTTTGCTTCCTGGACTGTTTTCTTTTTGCTCTCCTCCCAGGGGTTCTTAGCTGCATTTCCTACAGAAGCAGAAGAGTGGAAAAACCTCTAATCCAGAAAAAATGTCTTCTTTTCTGTTGTTGAAGTAGGATTTTAATGAAAGGTCTTCAACACAATGAGCTTTTGGACCGCTTTCCAACAACATGAAAAGAAGTTCTACTTTGTTCTTTCATATAGTGTCCTATTTACCCTCTGGCTACTTTTCTCCCTACTTCTCCCCTGAAAAGCTGGGTTAAATTGTGTCCTAA
The DNA here is from genome assembly GCF_000696875.1 of Nestor notabilis. Taxonomy (NCBI): domain Eukaryota; kingdom Metazoa; phylum Chordata; class Aves; order Psittaciformes; family Psittacidae; genus Nestor; species Nestor notabilis. Next base: position 25,311 of record NW_009910500.1, read on the forward strand.
TACTTTTGAGCGAATTTCCAAGCCACAGAAGTATATATTCTTGCTGAAAGAATCTATTTTTTAATTTTAAATCCTTGGCTTGGCATTGTCAGATTACCATATGGAACAAGTTCTAATAATCAGCCAAGATATAAATAAATTCAGGGAGAACATTAAGAGCAAAAAAACAAAGAAATCCCTAATCTTCCAAACAGACTGTCAGGTACCACATTCATTCCAATGGGGAAAAGAAAAGTAGTTAGAAAGAACAAATGTTCTCATAGCTTTCAAATTTATATATACGAGATAAACTCTGTCTGCATATATTGCCCCCCATGTCTCTGAAATTGCATCTCTTACTTTGGCTGCCCCACTGTTCATAGGACCAACTGTACAAGAGCTTAAGGAGCACTTTGAAAATCCAGCCTACTTGTTGGGTGGCATTGCTTGTGTTTTCTGTGCACTGGGCTGTGATTCCTCATTTCATACATCACTGACAAACTGCAGTGGTTCCAGAAAGCCACATAATATCATACCTAAGCATGCATGCATATAGTGACAAATTTTCTATTGTTCGAAATTTTGGGAACATGGATTTCGTATGGTAATATACACAGACATTTGTTTATTTTTTATTACATTCCAGTGACTAGTCTGTGTTATCTGTGTGCAATATGAAAAAAATTTATTTAAAGATAGCAGAATTAGAGCTGGAAAGCTATGTTTGAATTAAAACCAAAACTCTTCAGTCTTTCAATACATCTTGACCTGATTCTAGCTCTATTGTTTGAAAGTCTGTGTGAGCTGGCTCCACCTGTGCCACAGCAGTAACGTGGTGAAAGGCCTTTCTTGTGCTTCTTTGAGTGGAAAGTAAGGACTAGTCTGAATCCTCTGAGAATTGGTATGTGTGAGATTCCATGGCAGAGTTACACCATCCTAAACCACTTCTCAATAATCATCATTATGAGGTGGCTAAACCCCAGTTTGTGATTAATAGTGGTAGATAAGTTGTAGGGTCAGGCTTACCTGCTCTCTAGTGAGGCTGCTGCCAGTGATTCTGTGGGAATGCTGAAGGCTGCCAAAAAGTAACGCATGAATGAACAGTTCAGAGGCCCAGCAGTTCACAGCAAAGCATAGCTTTCTGTTCAGACAGTAGCAAGTTCAAAATAGACGGTTCACATTTCCGCACATCATGGCACAAGGCCGGAGGTTTTCTGGTGCTTCCAACAGGGTTTTTGTTTGAGTAAGTGTTTGTAATTTTCACCATTTCTGGAAAAAATATCTGTGTTACTGGAAAGAAATCTAGCTGAAAGCAGGACCCTGGGCTTCCCACCCCTCCCCCCCCCCCCCACTCGCCTACAAACAAGACCCTCGCTCCTGTG
>NW_009910500.1:26702-50510 GCF_000696875.1 Nestor notabilis
TAATACAAAGCTGCTGCTGCTGCTGCATCTTCCTCTGAGTGGCCTCAGCACAACACCCTTGGAAATAAGAATGACTCATCTTGATGGGGGTCTTCCTGTTGGGATATTGGAAATAAACACAGTTACTGCAGGGGACTTAAAGTACAGTAATTTGGATGATGAAACTTGAGGCATTGCTGGGCAGGGAGAGGCTGCAATCAGAAGGCTGTCAGAGACAGCAGAGAAGCCCTGGGGAAGAGATGAGAGAGTAATAAGATATGTCCAGAATGTTTTGCTGTTAACTTAAAATATTGCAGAAATAGAATATTGGCTCTCATTTAGATCACACAGAGACTTGGAAAAGGATTTTAAGAAACACACAGGCATTGTTCAGAATTGCTACAACAGCTATGTCAAAAGCTGCAGCTTTATAAAGGTCCTTGACAGCCCTACAGCAGTAAGCACCCTCAATAGCTCACTCTACCCATTGTGTACAATAGCTGTATGCTTCAGGTGTGTTTGACAGCAAATAGCAGGACTGCTCTCAACAGTCAGTCCTAACTTCTTGTATTAAAATCTCATATCTTCCCTTCGTTTGCCCTGTTGAGACAGAAGTGAATCCTTATGAATTTCCTTATGGAAATACATACCAGGTAGCTCATGTGAGGCAGATCTGTGCTCATATAATGGTTATTTATTCATTATTTAAGGGTTTTAAATATGCTCATATGAGCTCTTGCATATTCAGGATCATTAGATGAGAGGCAGATAACATATTTTTCTGTGTGGTTTTGGTTTTGTTTTATTTTATATATTTTTTTTTCATTATTTCATTAAAAGGTTAAGGCATCTCCTGAACAGTATTTCACTGTCATCACAGTATTGCTCCACTGAAACATCTATTATCACTGTTTACATTTTAAGCAGCACCCAACCGAAAAGTTACACAGAGCTATTTGTTGGTTGGGGAAACTATGACTTTATGAAGAACCATTTCTAATGACCAGAGGAGTCTATTATATGAAGCTCTCCTCAGCTTGATTCCTTGTCCTGCTTGTTCATCGTTCATTTTTTGTAGCAACTACTGTCCCCATTTGCCTGCCTCACCCTCTCTGTGGGCTCTGAGCTGCATGACCATGCCTAGGGGGGTACAGAGTATGCATGACAGTATACATGACAGTAGGCTATTCTGTATCACCAGAACAAGCTCTCAAACTTGACGTTGTGGGGAAAATCTTCACAGAAGATGCAAATAGTAAACTTTTTTTTGTTTTGTTTTGTTTTGTTTTTTTTGGTTTGGTGTTTTTGTTGTTGTTGTTGTTTTGTTGGGTTTTTTTTCCAGTGTGGGAATATAAAATCCTGGACTGGTTTCTTGACTTCTGGAGACTGACTTCTGGACATTGAACCATAAAGGAAATGGCACAATTCACACCCTGAGAAAATGTTTTCTCGGTACATTGTAAAACACACTCCTAAATCATGACACTAGGCCTGCTGAATGTATGCGACAGCTGCAAGGTTGTTATGTAAAATCAAGTTAGATTGTTTTATAAAAGTCTTGGTCTGTGACTACTGGTGGCCTCCTTCCATAATGATGTACTAAAAGAAACTTGTAGCAGATGTATATCATGGGGAGTGCTGCCATTTCCCAGCAGGATGCCTCTGTTAAGCCTGTTGTTCAGTCTCATCATCAGGCAGTACTCTGAGGATTGACCAGTATCAAAGGGAGTGAAAATCTGGAATTGAAGAGAAAATGCTTAAGGTTCACAGTTTATAAAACCTATGTACAAGTCAGTGCTGAGTCTGAAACAAACTTGTGCTTTAACACTAAGACCTTGTCTGTCTGGGGATGGGAAAGGAGTGCTGTGATGTAGTAAAACCCATAAAAATCAAGCTGAATTTCCAGCATGCTGCATGCCAGGACTGAAGGTGCTGCTTGTGCTGTTAATATATGCACAACATAATGAGTATTAGTACTATCCTTAATCATTTTCATTATAATTAATGGAGCTACAGTATAAGCGGATTGAAAAATAAGAGTTAAATAAAGCAGAGCATAGGTATTACACTATCATTGTACCTCAACAAAGCCCACTGTCATGGAACTCTACCTGTCCCACAACAGAAATAACCATAATGAGAGCCAGAAAGTGCAGTTACGTGGTCACAAAGTTAAATACCACTGAATGCTCATATACTAATCACAGAATGACAGAATGACTGAGCAAACTCAGACATCACTCATAAAAAGTTTGGCAACTTGACAAGTAAAAGATGTAAGTGATGATTAATAGCCCCCCAACAGTTTATTTAGATTAGATTTTACAACTTTTTTATCTCATGTAAATACATGAGTATGCATATCACTCAGAGTTCTGTTTAGTTTGTGCCTAAAGAAGGGTTTCTAGCTCTTTTTCTCTGTAAATGATCCTGCATCTTGCTTTTATTAAATGAAAATGCACTCTACCACACAAGTTGGATGCTTATAATGCAGCATTATTTATGGAGTCTTATTTCTTAAACACTTCATAGGTGATTCTATTTGAAATCGACCTCACTGTAATTTATGTTTTAGGCATTCAGCATAATCTTAGAGTGTGGAATTCAACTTTACGTTAATCAGAAATTCTGAGGAGAAAACATTTGTAAGAATGCAATTTCATACCATGTTTCTATTGATTGGGGAGATGAATTTTTTCATGGAAAAATCTTTGAGAGCTTGTATAACACAAGCTTCCTTTCTCTCTCTGGCATAATTAATTTTATGGCAAGATGTGAAAGAAGCATTTCATTTAGTGTACTCAGAAATATTGCATTTTTAAGCTTTTGCATGCTAACCTTTTCCATTGCTGAAACTTGAAAAAGCTGCTGAGAAAGACCTGCTCAAAACTTCAGTTGAAATGCACTTCAAAGTAAATGAAAATTTGACTAATAATGTTCCATCCTAGTTCAAAGGCAAAACTTTAGTTTAACTTCCTTTAGAGCAGAATTGAGAATTTGTTGTATTTTCAGTCATCACTTAAATCAGGAACATTTTCAGTTGTCGTCTTCAAAGAGAGGAAAAGAGATAGAGTGTTGTATTACAGGATAAAATATTACTTCTCTCAGGTGTAGATGCTCTACAGGCCATTAAAAGAAAACACTGCACATGGAAAACTAATGGATCTGAAGAACCAAAAGGAGCTACAACAACAGTGTTGTATCTCCAAGTCCCTTCCAACTCATTCATCTAGTGCAGCTTTAAGATCAGTAGCACATTGGATAATTGATACTGGCAACTGAATGGCATTTCTGTGCCTACATCTTCCTGATTCTCTCCAACTACTACATCCCCGGAGGGCTAAGAGAACAACACAGGGAGGGGTTAAAATAATTGTGTTTTAACAGAAAATACTCATTTTCACTATCTAAAAGGAAAAAAAATACGAATGAAGACTTAATTTTCTCTGTTTTTATTGAAGCAGTATGTAGCAGAGGACCTGATTTGAGATCTCTTGGACTACGTATTGAAAAACCTTTACTGCAGGCACTGTGGGCTCTACCTGCCCAATTACTTTGTTCTCATGATATAAAACACTGAAATGAAGAAGATGCATGGACCCTTTGGGATATTGGGCTGTGGGCATCATTTAAACACTCTGCCCATTTCATCAGTATGACATTGGACTGGCTGTAAGCAGAAGGAAGTGTTTCATTACCCAGATTTGTACGTTTTTAAGGTTTTTTTGTTTAGTTTTTTTTTCCTAAATCCTAATGACAATATGTACTGTCATTATTAATGACTACAGAGAAATGAGGATCAACTGCAGTGGTAGTTACTGAGTTCATGCAGTATGTAGTATGTGGTTCTAAAGGAAAAGGTTGGGGGACATAATCATTATTGCTTGCCAAACTCAACTGAGAAACAGGAAAGTCTCTGAAATAACTAAGGTGAAATTGATAGGGATAGTATCTTTGAGTTATATGGAAAGAAGGAAAGAAAATACTAAAATATTGAAAGACAAAAGGCTGCTAGTTTTAAACAAGAAGGAAAGTTAATTGCAGAAGTGTAACTTTCCACTAGAAATTTTAAAAATAAAGCAAATTAAAGTTCTAAATACATGAAAGTTTGAAGTGTAGCAACACCAATAGTCTCATCCAGTACTCAGAAAGGTTCATTTTGAGTAAAAAAGTTTTCCAGAACTTCTTTTCAACTTTCCTTCAAACTTTTAGTTGCCATACCAAGCCTAATGGAAGGGGGAAGAGGAAAAAGGCAAAACAGGACTTCTGAAAATTTCTGCCATGTTTTTTCAAGAGTCTCTCCACAGAATGGGTGGGATTCATTTTGGCAAACTTTACTACAGCTTGGAGTGCCTACCTCTGAGCTATTCTAGGTTCTCTGTGTGATCCATGGAGAAAAGTAGTCTCTTTTAAGGCATGACTCATGTTATCTATTTCAAACACCTACTCTCAGATAAGATGTCCATATAGGAGCCAAGGGTGTCTGGCTCAGCTGTAAATGTCTACACTTGGCCAGATGAATCTTACCCAGTATGTCTATGCTGCAGACTGCCAAGAAACAAGATAAATTTAGCTGCATGGAGCTCAGTGCTGTCACAGTGGAGTTTTTAAAAGCTAGCTCAGGTATTTCTGGCTCCACAATGTAGTTTTCCATAACAGTCTCTACCTGCGATAGCAGAGGCACTCATAACTCAGGCTCTTGTTTTCCACAGCTGTCATTCCTAACTGGGCATCGTGGTACATATAGTCATTGTGCACTCAGGAAACTCTGGAAACCACCCCATGTGCAGTGTGGGACTAAGGAAACTGGGGCATACCTCTCTCTCTCTCTCTCTATATATCTGTCTATATCTGATGAAGAAATATCCAGTAGGAGTTAATGCTTGATATGACTTCTGTACTGGTAAAGCTGCTGCTGGAGTCCAAGTCCAGTGTGGTGCTGATGTTTTAAGTGCTTTTGAAATCTTTCCAGTACATTTAGAGGTCTGGACATGATGCCTGTCAGTAGAAGTGAAGAAGCTCAATCTTTTTATTTTGCCAAAGAGAAGGTTAGCACATTACTTTATCATGGGTTAGGAGCTGCTGCACAGCGACATTTCTGATACAGGATGACAATTTAATCTAGTGAATGAAAGTGCGATGCTGCTCAATCTCTAAAGTAAAACCAGATTAATTCAGGCTACAAAAAGAAGCATATTTTTTACAGCAAGGCTAAATAACTGTTGGAATAACTTTATCTAGAAGTTTTATAGATTCTTCTTTTCCTTGAAAATCCTTTTTAATCTAGATATGATACAGCACAATGAACTCTTACTACTTTAATGAAGGAATTAAATGGTGAAATGTTACAGCCTATGAAGTGGGACTCTGAAAATATCCCTTCTGGCCTAAAAAGCTGTTTAATGAGTCAAACACAGTATCGGAACCCAACTAACACAGTCCTGGCAAATCTGCATTTCAGGAAGGACTATGCAGCCTTTCCCATTTCCAATACGATAACTGTCAATCACCTGGTCCTGTCATCCTCACATTATGTTCCTTTAATAAGGTTTTTGAGCTGAAAATGTGCTCAGTGAACTAGCTTTCTATGAGATGGACTTGTTGTATAGAAACATAGAGAAGGGAGCTGTAAAAGCAGAGCATGCTGGAGCTGAAGATCGTGACTGCAAGGTATGTCACAGGGAGGTCCTACATCCTGGGCTTAGGTTTGAGGTGTTTTATGTCTGATTCTTATAGTGGAAGAAATCGGAATTCTTTCTTTGTACCACTTGCTGGAGGATGCTCTGTTTATAGCTAAAATTACAGGATATAAATTTTTGCCAAAACTTTGTTATTTAAAAGATAGGTACATCTCTTTCCCCCCATCCCAAAGTTTACCTCTATATCTTCAGTACCAGTGGCCATGTGAATTTGTCTCTTTTTCCCTCTCTTTCTTGCTCTGACTTTATTGAGGCCACACCTGAATTTCTTCTCCCATCAGTTAAATATGTTTCTCCTTTGAATATTTTTGGCTTAGGCAGAACTACAGTGTTGCTATTAAAAAGCATAGAATGCAATTCCATATGGTTTGCATTGTTTTGTAGGTGCCCCATTTATGGTATGTTCTCCTCCCTTCTTTGGTGAAAGCATGCAAGGCACACATCTGAAAGAAACTGTGAAAGATTCCTATAATGTGTTGCCCTACCTTTGCTGAGAGGCTAAAAAATGGATTACATCTTGGAAGATATATTGCAGCCGGAGTGCACAGCCCTTAGAGAAACATGGAAGCATTGATTGTATGAACTAGCTTCTGAAACTGAAGTTTATTTTAGAGTGGAAACATATTTTGGTTTTTGTACAATTGGGTTTTCTACTTTGTAATCAAATAATTTCTACTTTGTAATTAAAAAAAAAAGTTTCATAGAAAGCAGAAGCAGATTAAAGAAATGTTGCATTTTATAGAAGAAAAAACCCTGTCATGGTTAAGATTTAAATTTTATCACTGATCCCATCCATTTCTCTTGGACAGTATGGCAATATCAGTCATCCAAAGCTGTAGCAGTGCTCTGATCTGCATGACTGGAAGGTTTTAAAAAACATCTCATCGAGAAATCAGTACTTTTGCATAAAGGCTTTCAGATGACACTGCATCTTACAGCTGTGTCTTAAGGAAAGACTGCTTTTGCATGGGAGAGAAGGTACCGCTTTTCCTCTTCTTCCTCTTCCCTTCCACGCCCACTCACTCTGTGTGTTCCTGGTTGTCTTGGTCTGTTCCAGTCTATCACACCTCCTGGCTGCTTGAGGGCAAGCCAAGGTTTCAGTTCACTTCCTGCCTGCTTCTACTGAGGAGTGAGGAGGTGGATAAATTCTTAACTAAGATGCTTTTCTTATAGTTTCTGTTCTTAGGGGTCCTCTTTTTCATTGCCAAAATGCCTTTTGATCTACCTCTTCCAGCCAAAACATTCATGAAATGTTCATGACCCCTCACAATGCTTTTATTCCTTGTTGTCAGCTTTGAAAACGACAGTGATGCTGATAACTGAAATCTGCTGTGATGTTGCTGTGGTATGAATAACACTAGAGCTTGAGCTTTGGAGTGGTTTTCTAGAGAAAGCCCTAGAGAAGGGCTTACATTTCTGCACTTTATGAGTCTAATATTGACAAGTCATATAAAATAATGATGTGCAATTGAGAATAAAATTAGGAGATGTCATGTGTTCTTTTTATAATCATATATAGGAATTTCATAGGGGATATGCATGAAGTAAGCGCATAGACTTAAGGCATCCAGTGGGATAAGAAAACAGTTAAACTTCCCAGTGTCTGTAGGTTTTAAACTCTTGAATTAAACATATACTGTATATTTTACATTGCACTAAAAAAGTGTAATGGCTACACATTAGCTTTGGAGAGTGATGAAAATTTCACCGTTAAATGCCATCTTTGCATTTAGATTTGTAACTATTTGTTCTTCTATCAAAATATAACTGCATTTTTACTCTGCTTGCTTTGTAGAACCAGTTTGAATTTAGGAATTTAGCTTGTCTGTTCAGCTTGCATATTATTAGCAAATATTGCTAGTAACATGGGAGTCATCTGCCCTGAATTTAATGTCTAAGCCAGAATCCCCCCATTTGTAGTCAATGAGGTGAGAAGACAACTCCAGAAGGTGACGTCTCTCATGCTAAGTCAGGTCAGATAAGGGAGATTAATTGTTCTTTACAGGTCCTTTTTTCAATTATCAGCCAGAAAAAAGGACTGGCCTAAGCTTAGATCTTTCTTTGTTTCCTTCTTCATCTTTGTTAGGCACCTCAAGTAGAGAGGATAAACCTATATTTTGTCATGGATCAATGGAACAGCTTTCAGGTCATGTTAATTTTTGTAAGATAAGGTTAATTTGTATCATTTAAACTCTTTGTGGTAATATGCTTGTTTTGCAAAAGAAGTTGTTCAGGGAAGGGAAAGAAAAAGAGCAAAACCTTGAAGTGACCTAATGCAGTGTTTCCTATTTTGTTTGGATACTCCTCACAGTAGCGGTAGCAGCTGTTTAGATACAGAAGAGGGTCCAGCAGTGGGTCATCAAGATGCTTAGGAGCCACCAGCACCTGAACTACAATGAAAGGCTGAGGGAATCAGTGGGGAAGTTGAAGGGCAAGTATAGTATATGTGTGTACCTACTTGAAGAACAGTTATGGAGATGACAGCCAAAGTCATCTTGGTGGAGGCAAATAATATGTCAAAGGATAAATGGCCACACTGAAGCTTGGAGGGCCCAGACTAGATGTGAGGAGAAGCTGTGCCAGTGCGAGGGTGGTAGAGCACAGGGACAGATTTCCTGGAGAGGTGATACAATCTCTGTCCTTCAGGTTCTTCAAGACAGAGGTAGACAAAGCCATGTCACAGATGATCTGGTGCTGACAGCACTCCTGCTTTGAGCAAGAGGCTGGTCTGGGTGACTATCAGAGGTACCTTCCAACCAGCATCCCCGCAGCTCTCTTCTTTTAATTCTAAGGAAATCAATCTCTTCCTATGCAGATCTGTCCTCAAAATCTGGAGCCCAACCCTGTCTGTGGCTCCCAACTCCACTGTACTTCTAACCCCATCAACTGCAGGCAGATGTCTGCAGCAGGTCCTGCCAAAGCATCTGTGCAATATGGGGGAATGCCGCTGCTGCTCCCAGCTCCCAGGTCACTTACAAATTGTTCCTAATATCAATATATCATTCCACTTAGGCCACTGCCTTGTGACACTTGTGTTCAAGTCCCTGCGGTTCTCAATACTGAGGTGCCTGAAATTAGATTTCCTGCATGTAATATGAATGTGCTTTAATGATTATACTATTGTCATTTCTGGGGAAAAATCAGAAACAAATAGACATTAAAGGCATTCTGAGGGTCCCAGTTTTGCCCAGCTGGGAAGCTGGTTTATAGGATGGGGCCAGCTAATGCTTTTTTAGCTCCAGGTGCAAACTGTGACGGCAGATTCTTAATTTCCTGTTGGGATACTGAAACTAGACAGTGCCCCTTAGAAAAAAAAAAAAAAACTGCTTTGCAAACCTGGTCATTTTGAAACAGTAACTACTTATACACTTGGGGAATATGGGGAAAAATTAGGGAATGGTGAGAAATATGGAACTGGAAAGTACTATTTTAGCATCGCTCTTCAGCATGAAAGGGCACCTTAAAATCTTCCATAGCTTGCATTAAGTCATCTTCATATTTTCTTCTGTCTCATTAATCCCAGCCTATTTTAGATGATATAAACAAATGCCATTTCTTTTTAATGTTATCGCTTTAATCCCTCTTCACCTTGAATTCACTCCAGGAAATAATATTTTTCCCTATAGAACAGATTGTAGAATAAGCACAGCTTTTTGATAGTAGAATCCATCCTTTTTTTTGGTTATTATTATTTTTACTAGTGGGATCATCTCTCTTGATTTCCAGGCTAAGCATAGTACAGTGTGTATTTTTAAATAACAATTTATTACAGCTTGAAAAAATTGAGAACTTTGCTGAAAGCAAGCTTGAGCTTTTTTCTTCAGCAGTCCATCAACCTTATAGAGTGTTCTGGTTCTTTGCCCTCTGAGAAGTTATTTTATATTATTTGGTTGATTTTAAACTGCATTTTTATTTTTATTTTATTGATCTATCCAGTGACTATAGAGCTTGCAGATCCCTAGCCTTGTGCTGCGGTGCTGAACATTATGCTTTGTTTACAGCAAATAAAACCAGTAAAAATTTATGTACCTGGAAGGCAAATAGGAATCTTGCATTGTCTGTGTGTGCTTAAAACATAAGAATACTTAAAGTTTTCCTCTTCAATTCATTTTTCTGAGCTCCATCAATGCAGTTTCACAGTAATCTGTGTCTGTCACTCATACTTTCTTATTTCACTTTGTAACGATCTCCCTTGTATGGGATCATTCAGGCTTCAGAAAGAGACAAAAAGAAGCAGAGGTGGTAGTTTTTTAACTTTTGAAATGCCTGGAAGGATGTATTGGAGGGTGGTAAAGGAAGCCAGAGCCCTCCCTGGAGGACACCAGGCTGGAGGAGTGGTTGGTAGGCTGGAGGCAGGGCTGATATTCAGAAGCACCCGGCAGGCTGGCCAAAACAGCAAAGTCCAGCAGCACCTGGGATGGGATAACCCTGTGTGGCAGCAGAAGCTGAGGCAGCTTTTCACAAGAGGAGTGTGGGACCTCTTGGACAGCACAGCAGGGTCACCGTCACCACAAACTGGAAGGCTTTAGTACAAGACTCATAAGACTTCATTTGGAGTCCTGTGCCTGTGGGCACTCAAAACCAGCTGGAGGTATGTTCCAGATAGACAGTTGTATAAACTCCATGCTTTAACACAGCAGCATGGATATGAGTGATACCTTTCATGTGTGCAGAATGGCACCTACTGGGGCATGCTCATAAACCACAGGGATCCTCAGTGGTCATTATAGAAGAATAACAGAGCAGGCAAGACAACAAGCTATGAAAGATGAGTAGAGAGGATAAGTTCTAGTTGTTTTGGTTTTAAAGCAGCTTTTCAAGAGTGGCCTGACTTCTACAGCTCACAGATGTAAGGGGTGACGCAGTCAAGAGATGTCTTTTAAAAGGGAAGGGAATACTGGAGACATGAGGTTCTAGCAGGCAGTTGAGATCTAGGGTTCAGATCAGGCTGATTTTCCCCAGAGGTCTTGATTTTCGTCCGTAAACTACAGATGGCGTATAGGACAACAGCTTCCGAACGGGATGTCACATCTATGTTTAAAAAGGTAGGCAAGATGAATCTGGATGAGTTCTGGGCTGAGTTTTGCTGATAATATTGCAATCAGGATTAAAGCTCCACAGAGTTTACATTTGCATTTCACTCTGTTCTCGGCACCCTTTTGGCACTGCCTGGATTTCAGTCTGACTCACCACTACTCTTTTAAATGTCAGGCCCCAAGTTGTTAAATCACATCCCTAACTCTTAAGCAAGGAAGCTAATTTATTTTAAATAATTAAGCTTCAAATTTAACCTTCCCCTCCTCTTAAAATGAATGCAGTAGTCTGAGAAAAACTAGGTTTGTACCAATTGATAGTGGCAAGTGCATAGTCTGTACTTACTGAAGAGAACATCAGTAGCAGTAGCAAAGGTTATTCGTCAAATGCAAAGGATGAGTCCAGATTTGCATATGAAAATAAGTGAAGTGAGGGCAGCTACTTCAGCTATCAGCTACACCAGATGTTTGAGATCGATGTTTCAGAGCCGTATCTTTACCTGACCGGCACACTCTGACGTATCTGCATTGAAGTCCTGTCTTGCTTGTCACTTGCTGCTGCTTTTTACTTTGTTCTGGGGTCATCTGTCCTGTTTCCCATGGTACAGACAGACAGCTAGTGCCAGGGCCACAGAATGACGGAAGGTTATCTTTCTGAAGGGCTCATGTCTGCCAACACAGAGATGATGCTTTTCTGGCAGATCACAGAAGGTTTGGTGCCTTGGGCTCTTCCAAGTGCATTCAGGCTGCATCTGAGCTGCTTGCTGTCCTGGACATTGGGAGGGTGAGATCTTACATTGTCTTAGCATGAGGGAACCATGTTTTTAGTGCACTAGGAGTTGCAGTCACTACAGCAGCCAGCATGTGGCTGTAGACAGAGCTAAACGAAGGTAGATCAGCACATTAGGTATGGCCTGACTGGGCTGTCTCATTCCTCCCAGCCTGTGTAACAGAGCTGTCCTTTCCTCCCCCACTTGTCTTTTAGTGTCAGCAGGGTTCAGATTTAAGAGAAGTGTAGCAGCACCTCTGGGTGCTTGTTTTTAGCTGTACCCAGACTTGGCCAGGCACTGGCTGGACTGCAAGTTCTCATGATCTTCACTGAAGTCTTTCAGAATTAGTTGGTTTTGTGTTTTTCTACCCTCTGCACTTCTGATGCCTGCTGTGTTGAGTATCTAAGAATCCTAGCTTTCATTGGAGAAGGATTACCTGCTACTGAACTGTAATGAAACTCTGTAATGAAACCATGACCCAGCTACATGTGTCATCTGCAAAACTGGGAGATGACAACAGATGGTTCATAAAATGTATTCTCGTTCTCTCAATATTTAAAAAATAAAATGCAGATTATTCTGTATTGAGCATCTGGGACAAGAGACAACTTATTAAGTATTGAAATATGTGTTGTTATTCTCAAAGCAACAAGTCTGTCCACATCCTCTGCCTTGGAGTGCAAAGGATTGCACTAGGCATATGTACCAAGGGAAGGCTAGGCTTTTCTAGATCTGTTGTATGGGTTAGAATCAATCACACAGGAAAATAGGCCACAGTGTCTTTGTGATCTGCTGCTCCTCTGTGCTTAAGGCTGTGTGGCACAACAGGTAGAAGCAGAGTTGACAGGGATGGTGGTATAACCCATGTGTACTAGAGACTTGCAACAGAGCACCCTTATGGGAATGGGGATCTTCAGGGAGCCCAGCCTTGGGATGGCTAGGATTTGCATGTGTTGTCCTTGCAGCATACTGGCGAGAATATTTTCTGAACAGATAAGTATTGAAAACATAGGTGGTTCCTGGTGTGGATTGGCTTTTATTCCTCTTTTCCCACAAAATGTTTTTATTGTAAGGGTGTCCATCTGATGAAGAGGAACAGGGAACTCTGAGGGCTGCCCAGGTTAGAAGGACTCCCTCTGATCCCACCCAAGTGTCTCACTGAGATTAGTGTTGTCTGGCCGACATTCCAAGGCCATACATGGCATATACAGAGAATTCAGGTGAGGGCTAAGTAAGGGTGATGGTGTTGTATACTTGGCCACACAGAGGCCGGTCCTGACTCAGTGCCTGAAAGTGTGTGCAGGGAGGTGCTCCTGCCTGCAGCCGTCTGCAGGGAAGCCTTTGGGTCATAAACTCCGATTTTCTACATCCTGCAGGACTTCAGCCTAGAGAACAGAAAACACCTGTCAAACTCCATTTTGTATTACATATTCATAATTTGTTAGAGCAGGTCCCACTTTGTCACAGTAATGACCTTTTCGTGTTATACATCTATTGTTCTTTGTTGCACAAAGTCAGCACCACCAGCTGCTATAGTCCCTAACACAGCTTTAGCTGTAGGAGGTTTTGTTTTAGCCCTGAAAGTAAAGAACAGCCTGACTGTTGAGCATAAAAGGATATGTGTTTATTGCTGGCCTTGCTATGTAGCCTGAGTAGCCATGGAATAGCACTGTAGGATGTGTTCTGTCACGAAGGGTTGCCACAGATTTTTCGATGACAGTTGAACACACTTCCGTTGACTGTGGAAAGCATTGTGCAAATATCTGCCACATTTTAGCAAAATTTATAGCCTCTAAAATAGCTAGCTTTCTGGAGCCTCAGAGGCTTAGAGTGGTAAAGTCATTGGAACAACTGCTAATGAGTTAATTACAGTGGATTCATTAGTTAAAATTGCTGCCAGAGACTTGAATGTTGTAGATAACTCTGCTGGCAAGTGGCTTGCACTGTTGGGCAGACCTCTGCCTGATTTATGACTCTTCCACAATCAAATGTAGTTCTTGCCTGATTATCCAAAACTCAGTGCTGGTTTCATCTTATTTATAAAAATTAACTTTTGGTTCTGGCAACACTTCATATGGGCTGAAAGTCTGCTGTGAATTACTGTCACAAATAGCTATTCTGTGATTCTTATTTGAAAGGTGCCTTCCTTCATGGCAGCTCTTTCTCTGAAATACAGACAGCTATTCATCACCCATGAAATCTGAGGCATTGAGTCTTCCAAAGAAAAATGAAGCTAATCCATATCCTCTAAGTGTAATTTTGCCTGAAAAAACAAGGATTTTGCCAACAGAAAAAAATTTGCTGTGTAAATTTATAGTTGAACTCCTTCCTTGTGGGCACCTACTTGGTATCTATAATGTGTATTTGGAAGCGATCTTTCTTGGCTTTTTATAGAAAATTATAGAGATTGTCCAGAAAATTCAAGTGTTTACTCTGGTTCCTTTCTTATAAATAGTAAACATAAATCAAACCTCCAAAAGCAATTCAGAAGCCAGGTTTCAAATTACCCCAAATATGTTTCCCCAGCCAAAATTACAGCTGTGGCTGTTGAGCCCTTTGGAGGCATCCTCAGGTTTCCCAGACTCTTCAAGTAAAGCCTCTAGGTCTTGTGTCAGGTTTTGTTTAAATAGTTTCAATTAACTTTTAGATTAAGCTCAAAGAATATCTTCTTTCCACCTTGGCTCAGCAAGAATAACATTTCAGTTTCTCTCCTCTCCAGATAGATGCACCCTTGACCTGAGGGTATAATTGTTATTCAGGGCCTTACAAGCTTTTTCATTAGGAGAAGGAATTGATATGGAGTCTGCTTTTTCTTCCCTACAATTCTGTTATTTAAAAAAACTGCAAAATCCTATTTCTCTGAACAGAATAGGAGTCTAGTTTTGCTCATAGTTCCACACCTCTTTCCAGCCTGCATTACATTTGCAAAACTTTCTCTCATCTTATACTTAGGATCACAATTATTATATATCCACCATGGACATTTTGATGGGCTTTCGTTGCCTCTCTTCTGTGTGTGTATGCAGAGTGTCTGCAGTAAGCACTTGAGTTGCTTATAGCATTCAATCCCTGAGCAATCCTGCCTGTCCCATCTTACTTCCAGCAGTCTTCCTTCAGTTAGCTGTGTCTCAGTATAAGTCTGTAACTCATATGTTGAGCTGTTAAAATTCTTGACTTTAACACTTTGTTGATGCTTAGAGAAATACTTCAGATAATGATGAATCAGGGAGAAGTAAATACTTGTCTTCAAAAGGCATTGAATTGTCCCAGTCCCAATGAATAATGGTTTCCTTTTGTGTTTAGTTATGCTTCTTCTACAACAGACATTTAATTGTGATTTCTGTAGCATGCTTCAGAAAGCCATGTGATACTTGTTTGAAGTGCTTGAAGTGTTTCGACCCCAAAGCTAAACTAAATAGACTTGTAAAATTGTTCTAAAAATTGTTCATCTCTTAAACATACAAAAGAAGAAAGGGTCAACATTTAAAAGCAGTGTTCTCTGCACAGTGAGAACGGCTAGACAATGGCTTCCACACATGGCTTCCATCTGCTTAGTTTGCTTATGTAAAAGTTTGTTAATCTTATCTGAGAATGACAAAAGATTAGGCATAGGAATAAAAGAAAACGGTCAGCATAGTGCCCTAGAATATTTGAAAGAGCTCTCCTACCCCAACCATCTTTCTGATGCTGCCTCCACATTCTTGGCTGGATGGCTAAATAGTTTCCAACTTCTAGAAGGGCTGGCCATTAAGGAGGAAAAACTTTCTCCCTCTGCTACATACTATATTTCTGTACATGGATATTGTGGTGGGTAGTGACCAAAAGTGATGAGATGAACCTCATCAGGAAGATAAGACAACCGTGTGCAGCCAGGTACAAAGTTTCTCCTCCATACTGGGTTTTCATGTGTTGTTTCCCATTTAAGAACAGTTTTTCCTATGAGATTTCTTCCTGAACTTAATTAAGTTTTCATCAAGGAATGACAATAAAAAATGTTTCTATAAATACATTAACAACAAAAGAAGGGCTAAGGAGAATCTCCATCCTTTATTGGGTGACAAAGGCTGAAGAAAAGACTGAGCTACTTAATGCCTTCTTTGCCTCAGTCTTTTACGGTAAGACCAGTTGTTCTCCAGGTACTCACCACCCTGAGCTGGAAGACAGTAATGAGAGGCAGAATGAAGCCTCCATTATCCAAAGGGAAATGGTCAGTGACCTGCTACACCACTTAGGCACACACGGGTCTCTGAGGCTTGATAGGATCCACCCAAGGGTACTGAGGGAGCTGGTGGAAGTGCTCACCGAGCCACTTTCAGCCATGTATCAGCAGTTCTGGCTAACTGGGGAGGTCCCAGTTGACCAAAGGTTAGCAAATGTGATGCCCATCTACAAGATGGGCTGGAAGGAGGATCTGGGGAACTACAGGCCTGTAAGTCTGACCCCAAAGCCAGGAAAAGTTATGGAACAGATCATTTTGAATGCCATCACATGGCATGTACAGAACAACCAGCTAATCAGGCCCAGTTAGCAAGGGTTTATAAAATACAGGTCCTGATGACCTGATCTCCTTCTGTGAGAAAGTGACCCACGTAGTGGATGAGTGAAGGACTGTGGGTGTTTTCTACCTAGACTTTAGTAAAGCCTTTGATACTATTTCCCACAACCTTCTTCTGGAGAAGCTGCCCGCTCATGGCTTGGACAGGTGCACGCTTTGCTGAATGGCCATTGGAACAAGCTGCCCAGGAAAGTGGTTGAGTCCCAAACCATGGAGTATAATGTGTTTTGTGTAATATTTAAAAGCATACTGTGTAGATGTGGCACTTAGGGACATGGCATAGTGGTGGACTTCACAATGCTAGCTTAATAATTGGACTTGATGGTCTTAAAGGTCTTTTCCAACCTAAACAATTCTATAATTCTATGATTCTCTGGCAAGTTTTGCATTCTCTTTTGGCACATGGGACCTGATGGGTTGTGCCCATGAACGCTGAAGGAGCTGGCTGATGTCATTGTGAGGCTGCTCTTTGAAAGGTCATGGCAAGCCGGGAAGGTTCCTGAGGACTGGAAGAAAAAAAATGCTATCTCAATTCTCAAGAAAAGTCAAAGAACTTCAGCCTCGTCACCATCATTGTGATAGTGGGGAAGGTGATGGAATAAATAATACCTTAAAATATTCCTAAACATTTTATGAACAAGGTGATTTGGAGTAGTCAGCATGGATTTATGAGATTTATGAATCCATAGAAGATCATTCCTGACCCATCTGATAGATATCTATGATGAGATGACTTGCTTGATTAATGAGCGGAGAGCAGTGGATATAGTTTATCTTGACCTGAGTGAGGTTTTTGATACTGTCTCCTCTAACATCTTCATAGACAAAACTGGTGAAATACAGGGTACATAAATGGACAATGAAGGGGAATAAAAACAGGCTGAACAGCCAGATTTGAAGGGTTGTGACCAGTGGCATGAGGTCCAGCTGTAGGTCAATCACTAGTGGTGTGACCCAAGGGTCGATATTGTTTAACATCTTCGTTAATGTCCTGGATGATAGGACTGAGTGCTATCTGGAAACTTAACAAGTTTCTAGATGATACAATATGGAGAGGAGTAGTTGATACCCCAGGTATATGATCATTTAGAGGAACCTTGACAGGCTGGAGAAATGTGCCTTGAACATGAGTGTGCAATGAATCCTTGCACCAATGAAGGCCAAGAATACTCTGCACTGCAGCAGGCAGGTTGTCACTAGATTGAGAGAGGTGATCAGATGCTCAAAGGGCTGGAGCACCACTCCTGTGGAGACAGGCTGAGAGAGTTTGGCTTGTTCAGCCTGGAGAAGAGAAGGCTCAGGGGAGACCTTAAAGCAGCTGCCAGTGCCTAAAGGGGGCCTACAGGAAAGCTGGAGAAGAACTTTTTACAAGGACATGTAGTGACAGGAGAAGAGGGAATGGTTTTAAACTGGAAGAGGTTAGATTTAGATTAGATATTAAGAAGTTCTTCCCTGTGAGGGTGGTGAGACACTGGCACAGGTTGCCCAGAGAAGCTGTGGTTTCCCCATCTCTGGCAGTGTTCAAGGCCAGGTTGGATGGGGCTTGGAGCAACCTGGCCTAGTGGAAGATGTCCCTGCTGATGGCAGGAGGTTCGCAATAGATGATCTTCAAGGTTCCTTCCAACTCAAACCATTCTTTGATTCTGTGATTTTCAAGCGTTTTCCCCTAGGAAAAGCTGAGTTCCTACTGCTCCCTGCAGAACCTATAGAGCCAGAGGGACATGGTACTTATGGAAGTTGGACTGAATGAGAATGGTTGGCCTTTAATTTCCATCAACCCATTTTAGCAGATCCTGCAGTGGTCACTGTGAACATAAGACTGCCACAATGCTGTATGAAAAGATTTTCAAAAGTGAAAATGCTGCCAATGGAAATAAAGTTAACTTCAGCTATGTAGAACTGAGTGAACTGAGTCTGCAACATGGGATTTTTCTTACAGAGAATTATTTTTTTCCCTCAGTCTGATCGACTGAAATGTTCCAGATTTCATTTCAGGGAAACATTCATTAACCAGTTGTGGCTGGATATCTGTTGTGTCTGGTGAAACAAAGTTTATTAACTGAACCATATCCAGAAACGTTATTAAAATCCAAGAATTTTATGTAATAATGTATTGGTCAGATAACCAGATATTGCTACGCCCAAGCATTTTAATACAGGATAAGTCTCCAAAAATCATGGTTGTTCTTTTAAGTGGAAATTGCCGTAAGCATGTTCAGCAGCAACTATGAAAATAATGTGAAAATAGACATATGTGATTTTTGGTTAGCAAAAAAAATAATCCAGCCTTTGTCATCTCAGGAATTAGATGTTTCCCAAAATGGTGGTTTTTGATTTTTTTTTAACCATTTTGCATCTTCTTATGCTAGCTTTCTATTATATGGTGAATTATTAGCTTGAAGATATAAAGAAGAAACTAGTAGTATTACCTGTGATGCTGCTGGAAATCAAATGTTCAAGAGCAATAACCAGTAACCCCACTGAAGTGCAGGAGGACAAGGAAATGCTCTGAAATATTGCTTTGCAGCTTTTGTGACCATCAGCTCATGTACAAAGCTGAGTACTGAATATTAGTTGACTCTGTCCTTTGTGAAAGTCACTTAAAAGAAACTGCAGGAAGTGCAGAATCAAGCATCAACATTTACAACTTAAAAACCTGCTAATAAAGTGAACATGAAAGTATCTCTCTACTGGATCAGAGCCTTGACTTGCAAATGGGTCCATTCAGCTGGTCACAAGAATCCAGCAATGGATCTTGGTTTAAGAATTTCTTATGAAGCCTCCATTAGACCTTAGAAGGGCTTTGAAAACTTATTTTTAGACAGAAAAGGACAGAAGGGATCAGCAGAATGATAGAGTCTGACCTCCTGCATAATCCTGCACCTCCTCCACAGCAGGACATGAGCTGCTTTTTGTAATGAGATGAAGTGAAGCCAAAACTTGGAGCACTGGTTGCTGTCTCTATTTAGTTGCTGTGTTGTGCGTATGCCCCCTGGATTTGGAAGAATGACCCTGTAAAGCTCAGGAGTAGCTCTCCACATTAAGGTGCTCTCCTAGGACAGTATAATAAACATGCCTAAGCCTGACATGCTCTTTGTGACACAGGAGAAACTCACATTTAATTTATTGCAGAAGTTACCTCAGAACAATTTTGGTGGGTGATGTGAGTTGTGATGTGTGATCTTTGGCCAGGGACTGTGCAAATGCAGCATGCAACAAGAAGCCTATAGTCTAAAGGCATGCAGAGACATAATGTTGAGATACACAAATTAACTTCAGAATAGCCGGGTCAGACACTAGTAGTAATAGAAATATTACTGGAGCACTGAACTGAGCAGTTGATATATTACTGCTGAAAGTAAAAGAGCACTAAAACACTTGAGGAGTTGATATAGAGACAAAAATCTCTATAAAGCATGTTGTTAAGTAAAGAGTAAGAACAGAAAGTAAAATGATTATCTCCTTTTGCCATAGCTAAGTCACAAACCTACGTTTAAGGATGTGTCCTTAATGAGACATCAGCTTCCTGATGGACCGGAATGCAGCCAACTGGCAGAGAGACATCACGGGAAGATGTGGAGATCATTCTAGAAGGGGTGACTGGAATTTGCTGAGGAAAAGAAAAAAATGCTGACTGGCACTTAGGGGGACATGAACAGAGGTCCTGTATGGGAACGTCATTAAGGATCCAATGAAAGATACCAGAGGCAGTAACTCACCATATCTAGAAAGGTAGTTCATAAAAATGTTGGTGTGAAACAACAGTGACAGTTTCCTAAGTGCACTGTGTTAAGAGGAGACCCCACAAGTGGGGCTATCAACAAAGGTGGACATGCCTTAAGGAGGAATTCATTGTGTCCCTTACAGATTTCAGAGTGATGGAGGTTATGTTAGCCGCTGGCAGCAACATAGTTGAAGATGGCTCAGTGCCAGGACTGGTGGACATACACATACATTCACAGGGAGAAAAAGAGGGAGACTGCTGCTCCCTGATGCTGCCACAGATTACAGGAGTGGGTGTAGCTGCAGCAGAGGAGGCAGAGTCATGCTCAGCAGCTTCTCTACCCTGAGGTGTTGAAGAGCCTGTGCTTCCAGACATGCTGAGAAAAGGACAGAATATACAAGTAATAGGTTAAACAGAAACATATGAAAGAACTATAATGAACCACTTAGTGCAAACTTTGTTTTTGCACTAAAACTGAAGCGAGTTCTGTGCCTAAGTCTGCTGCTTGACTCCTGTGCTGCTTTCACTTGCAACTGTATTACACTGCTTCTCTTCTTCACTCTGTGATTGCTTGTTCAGCAATGTCCTTCAGAGGAATCCTTTCTCCTTCCCTCTCCCTGTCCTTACCCTGCTAAGTTTCCAAGAGATGTCCTGGAACTTCCTCCTCTATCCTTTTGTTTTTCCATTCTCAATGAACTAATTCCTAAGACAATAGTTCAACAATGATCCTTACCCTGACAATTTGTAAATCTCTCTCTCTACTGCAGTCTTGTCTCCTTCTTTCTAAGCTGATAATTTTCCCTGTCTCTGATTCTCATAAATGACTGTCGAATTCAGACTGTTGACTTGTTTCTCTACAAGCTTTTCTACTGCTTTCTTAAATGATTGTTGTGTACACCACCACTATACCACCTACATTACTCAAAGTGAAAAACTGATCCAGAATCTCTTCCCCTCTTAAATTTGGATGCAAGACTGGCAATAAAAAACCATAATGACCTCCCTATATCAGATTGTTACATGTCTCTCATTTTTCACAGTTTATATCTTAAATTCTTACAAAACAACAGACAAATTTGGAACAATCGTAGCTTTAATAGCCAGTGTTCTTCAAGATCAATTTGTAGGCAAGCAGAATGAGTTTAGAGTACTGGAGGAGAACCTAGGAAACATTCCGTGACAACTCTTTTTTTTTTTTTTTTTTTTTTTTTTTTTTTTTTTGATTCATGATGTCTCCACAATTTTACACCTTTGCTGTTAAAGTTGTGCTAGTAATTAAGGAATAGTGATTGTTTGTGCAAATTATTTAAGTTACTGAGTTTGTGAACTGAGGTTGCTCTACAGTTAATGAGGTTAAAACTGCTCGTACCTGGATATAGGATTAAACAATCCTATGAGTAGTCATTTTGAGTTCTTTATTGCCTGTGCCAGTCCCTTAAGCTAGCTTTGACACACGTATTTTGTCTCGAAATTACATGCCCTTAACTCACAAAGAAACTATTCTAAGTGATGAGAAGTGTTGAGATATTTGTGTAACTTTCAGTTAGGTTTTGAATTATGGCAATACATGATCAGGGAAATTTTTCATTGGCTAAACTGTCATTGAAAAGACACTTCAATGTGATACTTAAGAAGATGTTATACTGTTGACCTGATGTCAGCTTTTGTGAGTTGGGACTTTTTTTTTTTTTTGGATGGGAGTCTTGAAAGGATGGAATATAAATCCATTTTAAAGATGAAATTGCTAATTCAGCTATGGCCTTCAACAGTGATTTCCTGTACTTGGACTGCTTTTAAAATGTTCTTGTTATTTCAAATAATCTAAATTGGAATTCACTTAATAGCTTTTTTAAAGAGCAAACGAAGGGCCAAGACAGAGATGAGAGACTTAAACAAGGACATCATGTCAGTCACCCAGGCTGTAAAGCTTTTTCTGCAGAAGTGACCACAATGGATGGAGCAATGCAGACAGCAGGGAAAGCCTACCCTACCCCTGGGACAGCAGTGTCAGAACCTGAAGCACAGTCCCACACCCCTCCCAGGAGACTGACCCTCTGCACTCAAGGCCAGGCCTCAGGTCAGAAGGCAATATTTGAGAAGCCTTGGCAGGTCTTGAGGCATTTTGAGGAAAAGCTGGAAGACGGCTCTGCAGAGGCTTCCCATGGCTGCTTGGGGGTGAGATTGGTTCCTGCCTGTGACCCTCCACAGTAGTGTTGCAGCTGTGCTTGTGCCTGGCCACACACTACAGATCCTGGCCCTGACTAATGGCCTGATTTCTTGACTTCAGGCCTCATGCCTTATTAGGGACTGGCCTGGCGGTCTGGGGTCTCACCTCACACAGTATGGTAAGACTGGGCAGTTGGTGGTGATACCATTGCCTTTTCTAGCCTTGTCACCATGCTTGGCTTCTGGCTTCCTTTTCTCCATGGAGAAAATAGCTTTAAAAAGGTCACAAAAATAAAAGAAAGATCTATAGGCCCACCTCAGGAAATCATGGAGGTCTCAGTGATAGAGGTGGAAAAGTGTGACAGAGGAAAGGTAATTCTGAACTTGTGTGGATTCTTAAATGCTTTCCCTGTTCAGCCATCATGGACTATTCATCATGGACCATACAATGTTGAAAACAGACTACTAAGCTTTGATATCTCGGAATTAATCTGTCCTAATGCTGTTATCATATAGTATTCTTTGGTGTGGGTGATATTCTGGGATGCTAGATTAATACTCTTCTACTTGTGAATACTGGTGGGTGGTCACAAGATCTCTGTGTGGGTATTCCTTTCTTCTATATGGTGTGTGAGGGGGACTGGAGAGTAGGGGAGATCAGAAAGTAAAGATGGGTCTCTTTTACCATTCTTTTTATTTTCGTAACCATATATTAAGATGATACACTGGCAAGCAGCAGCTAAATTTCAAGTATGGCACTGAAGTACTATGAATGTCAAAAGAAAACTGAGAGTCAAGCACCAGTGAAGTAGAAATATTGTAAGGTTCAGTCATCATGAATGTCATGGGTCATGTTGTGTAACCCTCAACCACACTACTCAATTACTGTAAAACCTGCTGATACCTTCTCTTGCATTTTTAAACTATTTTTTGTAATCTAGAAAATACACTGAGGTTCATGTAAGATACTGCCATGGCTCAGTCCCTTAAATAATAGCCATGAAAAAGGACATGCAATGATCAAATCCTTCCTGAGAAATAAAAGTAGTGATCCATCAGGTTAGAAATATGCTGGCAAAACAACTTGTTTTCTTGGTGTATGTGACAGTGCCATAGTCAGTTGTTTAGTAGTAACATAAGAGCATGAAAACAGTGCTGAAGGTGTACTCTAGTATAGTTTTGGCTGAGAAATATGGCTCCCGCTTTCAGGTGTATCCTTCTCTCACTAACAATATATCTCTTTCACTAGAGAGATAAATATGCAACATGTACGGCATCTTTGCTGTGTAAAGTTACAAGATTTGCTTTGTAATAGAGTACAACATTTATTGCAGCATGTCCTTTTCTGGCTTGATTGTCACTGATTATTGCGAGGGTTTTGTGAAATGGTACATCAAATGGAAGCCATGTCACTTGTGCTGTCCCTGTCTCCGCAAGCTTATTAAAGTAGGTTGGAAAGGATTAAAGGCTTTAAACAATCAAAATGTAAATAACTGGGGCTGCCCAGAATAGCTGTTGCAGTACATGTTAAGCACCAGAAACAGGTATTGCTATTTGAATATCTAAATTGCCTTAGTAGGCATTATAAGGCCATTAAAGGCACCCCGTCAGCACTCTGAATGGTTTTGTTGGTTGGATTTTTTTTTGTGTTTGGTTTTTACATTACCAGTCTTCTATCTTTTTACTATGTAATAAAATTTAAACTTATATATGTGTAAGATTTGAAAGTTACACAGCTTAAAAACATGGGCTGGATTTTACACTATTATTATCTGGTGAGTCTTACTAAAGTGAATATAGTTATGCTCATCTACCACAGGCATAAAACTGGAGGAAGCCGCTTAGTCTTGTTTTCAATTTTTTCTATGTAAAAATATGAGGA
>NW_009910500.1:50549-61288 GCF_000696875.1 Nestor notabilis
TTGGCAAATTCAGACTTAATGTACTGGCTGCTAAGTTTAAAAGAAACAATACTAGAATACACATGAAGCTGGTTATATAAGCCAGTACTGCTTTTATCCTACAGACATTAGTCTTTTTTGGGGTTTACTCAAATCTTTTCATAGATTTATAAAGATCAGTGATGATCCTCACAGATGTGAGGGTATTTATGAGTACAGTCAGCCTTATTCTTGAAGTCACAGACGGCAAGAGTAGCAGTGCAGTACCGGTCTGTAATTCTTAATCTTAAGTCACAAATGACAGAGTTGTGCTCACTGATATGTATGTGACCAAGGAACTTTTTGCCATTAAAAGTTTCCATTAAAAGCAGGCTACTTCAGTCTTCATGTGGAACTACAGGAAGAAACCTTTTCACTGTGAGGGTGACCAAACACTGGCACACATTGCACAGAGAGATTGTTGAGTTTCCATCTTTGGAGAAATCAAAAGGTGCCTGGACAAGTTTCTTGGCAGCTGACTCTGGGTGGTTCTACTTGAGCAGAGAAGGTTGGACAAGGCAACCTTCAGAGGTTCCTTCCTACCCCAACCATCTGTGATTTGGTGGATCTGTAACCTTTTTGTTGGTGGTGGTGGTGGGTTTTTTTCCACTTGAAACTGAAATTTGGAAATGTGTGGGTGTTTGTAGCGTGGAAGTTCAATGTCGGCACTGTTGCTTGCCAGCTGTCATGGTTTAAGCCCAGTCAGCAACTAAGTACCACACAACTGCTTTCTCACCCGCCCTAATCCCCAGTGGGATGGGGAGGAGAATCAGAAAATAATGTAAAAACACTTGGGTTGAGATAAGAACAGTTTAATAATTGAAATAAAAGTAAAATATAATACAACGACAATAATAATAATGACAATAAGGATATAAAGAGAGAGAGAAGAAGGAATAAACCCCACCCTCTCAAGAGAAAAAACACAAGTGATGCACAATACAATTGCTCACCACCTCCTGACCGATACCCAGCCTGACCCAAGCAGCTGGGCCTTCCGGGTAACTCCCCCCAGTTTATATACTGGGCATGATGTGCTGTGGTATGGAATACCCCTTTGGCCAGTTTGGGTCAGGTGTCCTGTCTCTGCTTCCTCCGAGCTTCTTGAGCCCCTCCTCACTGGCAGAGCATGAGGCTGAACAGTCCTTGATCAGGGTAAGTGCTACTGAGCAAGGACTGAAAACATCGGTCTGTTATCAGCATTGTTCTCTGACTAAAGCCAAAAAACAGCACTGCACCACCTAATAGGAAGAATATTAACTCTATCCTAGCTGAAACAAGGACACTAGGCTTTAGAATTTACTCAGCCACATATAGTGAGATTTAGTTCCAGATTAAGAAGCCTACGTGTATATGTGAGGAAGCTGTGTAAACTCCAGTCAGCATGTTCAATGCATTGTCAACAGGGTAGCATATATTTGGTTTACTGTTTTCATGTCCTGACTGAGAAGATTGTGGGTTGCACTGCCATTTTCCTACTGGAGCAGGAGGTAGCAAGAAATAAATGTGCATTTTGTAAACCATTGTCTAACAAGGTACCAATCTGATGGCTTGCTTTTACTGAAGCATATAGGTCTTACTTCTTTGTGTCTTGGCTGGGTGACACTTACTTGGCTGTGAAGAGATCCCTTCAGCTGCATGAGGAATAAACTTCAGTGCTTTAATATTGAGGCAGAATGGAAAAAAGTTAATGTTTTCCTCCACCATCAAGGAGGTGATTTCTGCATTAAAACTCTTATCTATTACACTGTGCTAATTATATTACAAGATCTTGAATGGGTTCTCTTACTTCTTTTGTCTTCCCTTGATAAGTAATCTTTGTACTAAAAAGCCCTATCATAAAAATGTGTTCCTTCAGTGACAGCACACTGACATCCAGTGCCATCAATGCAAACAATTAACATCAGGCTGGGATATTGAGCCTTACAATATGTAAAGAAGCACTTTGTGAGTCAGTATGTGGAGTTTTTCCATAGACTGAACACAATTAGTGTATGAAATAGTGTTTGTATGAAGGGAACACATCATACAAGTCTGATTTAATACCACATCAGTATTTTCAGTTGATTTAGATCAGACTACCTAAATGCAGTGTAAGGAACAGTAAGTCTCCCTGTCATGGTCCTTGAAGAAGGCATGTGTATTATACATGTGAAGATGATGAACCAGTGAGAGTTGTGTCAAGAACCCACATATGAAAAAGTATTTTTCAAAGGAGAGGATGTACATTGGTTTACTGAGCACTCCCACAAAAATATGAAAGGAATTGAGTTTGGAACAAGCTGATCAGCTGCAGGAAGATGGTAACAGGCTATAAAGATGTTAAATCTGAGTGGAATTACCCTGGATTTCCTTGACTGCATTAAATGAGGAAAGTAAGATGTGGGATATGCATATTTATCTAAATAGAGAGATAAATATGATATGAGCAAAAAATGAACTGTTGTGATCTAAGATGGGACTCAGGAGAACTTGAGATCAGGTATTAACTATGATGAGAATTTAGTATAGTACCAGAACAAAGAACCTCTGCTAGGCTGGTCACCAGCTCACAGTAGGTTTGTTGTTGCCTGTTCCAAGCATCTCAGACCAGCTAGTCTTCACTAACTCAGAGATTATTTCGGGGGTGGGGAGTGTTTGAAAACCAAACAGATCAGGTGTATATTCCATCTGGTCAGAGAAGTTTCTTGATGATAAAATCATGAGCTTATCAGTGATCTAGACCGGTTAAAAAAGATTTGTTTTCCTTAGTCCTTCATTCAGAAAGTGTCTTGCATTCTTGCATTCATTTATTTTCTTTTTTTACAAAAAGAAGCAGGGTGGGGACAAAAAAGAAGGAAGAAAAGGTATCCCTAGAAAGTGCTTGAAGATACCAGGAAATCAGTATGCTGGAATTGTTAACGCTTGTGACATGATTTCTGACACAGCCTTTCAAATGAAAAAATGATATATTAGAAAGACGATAGTCTTTTATCTGCTGAGGAAGATGGATGGGTATGACTTAAGATGTCGTGTATATGAATGAGTGCTATAAAGGGATCGTTCTAATGACATGCTGTAAAAAACAACTGTCAGGAATAAATTATTCTTCTCTTCTGATAATACTGATGATAATGTACTCAAATTCCCCATGACACATTTCCTCACCTGAAGTTAACAGCTTTCCGTAAAATGTTTAATGGGCACGAAGGTCTTTGTTGCACATTTCCAACTCCATGAAAAACAGTGGGTAGTGGCTTACATAAGAGCAATTTTGCCTGCAATTAGTGTGTTTGCATACAAGTACACTGGCTTTGATTAAGCAAAGGAAAGTACTTAAGTGCATGTATAAGTATCTTTCAGCAGTGGAGCAATGAAACTGAAATACGAAAGAAGAAAGCACGACTTCAAAAGTAACAGAGCTGATTGATAAGAACAGTTCTAAGCAACCAATCAGGTCATGACTTCAGTGGGGATGGAGATGAGCTGTATGTAGCTGTCTCCAGATACCAGCACAGAAGTCAAATCCCACCTGTACAGCCCAAGCCCAGTACCACACTCTACTTGTTCTGAAGGAGCAGCACTGGAAATTGAGGGAAAGACAGACAAAAAGCCAAAAACACTATAGGGGGAGGCGGGGACCTGTCTGTAGGCATTGACCACCAGCTGACAAATGGATGGCAGAAGAACCTGGAGGTGAGGGTCCTCAGGCTGAGGGGAAGCTGACTACATTGAATTGCACTGTTGCCAAACTTTGCTCCTTGAACTGCCTGCGACTTTGACGTTTGGAGTGTGTGGGTGCCTGCTTGCGAGCAACTTAGTGCTGTAGGCTATAGGGGGAATAGCATGTGTACATGTGGGTACCAGTTTGCTTGGAGAAGTCAACCAACCTGCATGTTTGAACATGCCTGAGGCACTATGGCAGTGGGTGACCCATGCTGGGGGCAAGGACACACCTGGGGGACTGTGGCAATGATTGATGCATGATGGGACAGGGACATCCCTGGGGGGACCCACGTAGGGGAAAGGAAACTAAAGAGCAGCATAGTGGGAAGCCATTCACTGTAGAGTTCTAGAAACTAATTCTCACCACTTCAGCCTCCCATGTGCCCATTGCCTCACTGGTAGAGTTGTGGTGTACTGAGAATAAAATAGGCAAAAAAAAGGAAACCTGAGAACAGGAAGGGGAAGAAAAGATGTTTAAGTAGGTTTTTGCACCGTGATTTCTGTCCTTTTTTCCTCACTAGCAGCATCAGTGATTGCATGTTTGTGTTGGTTGGCAGTATATTAAGTCAAGAAAAATTCTCCAACTCGATGCTGCTTTACCTTCAACAGGCTGGTACAAGGAGTGATGGGTTAAATTACAGTAAGGGAAATGTAGCATGAGCATTTGGAGAAGTTTTCTAATGGTAGAAGAGGCTGATCACAGACTGGATTGCTAAGGGAGACTGTGGAGATGCTGGAGGATTTAAGAGCAGATTAAATGAACTTCTGTCAAGAACAATTTAGAAGAATTTGATCCTGCCTTTGGGAAAAAGGGGCAAATTAGGTGGCCCTCTTGAGGTGCTGCTGAGCCCTGCCGCCTTTGATTTCTGTGACACTGACATGGTCTTGTGTACCTCTGGGAGAAAAGAGTATATCGGGCTTAATTATTGGAAAGTGGTTTCAGTCAGTGGGAAGGGTTTTCTGAGGAGAAATGGCTTGAGACAGAAAGCTGAGGATGTTAAAGAGGTGAAGAGTGCAATTAAGTGAGATTACACAATGCTGTATTTGTAATTAAGTTGACAAAAAAGTGAATCTTTTTTCATTTGACCTAGTACTGACCACACATCTCAGAATAGTCTTCCTTAATTCAATGTATATTAAAAAATTGGAGCCTCAGGTGCTGTTTAGGTCACTTTGTGGGCAGCAAGGTGCTGGCCTCAATGGTACTTAAGAATTAGGGAGCTATTGAGGATGCATTCCTCAGGCTGCAGCTGCTTTACCCAGGGTGATTACTGACTCCAGCTTTAGCTTGACTGTACATCCTCAGTCTCAAGCACCTTCTAGCACTCTTGTCAAGGACAAGCACGATTTCATTCTTTTGCCTACTACATTAATGCAGATAGCTATTTTGAGGTTAAGGCCATATTAGCTTTGAACTGCAGCTGGTAATGAATACCTCGATGGAATTCTGCTTTATTTGCAGATGATTGAGGTACTATTATTAATTATTAAACCATTTCTTGTAATATTTAATTTTTTTCCCCATTTTGTGATGAGCAAGCATTTCCATTATTGCCTGTAACTGAATAACTATCCCCATTTATAATACTAACTGTGGCTTAATGAGGAAGAACCTGGGACTAGGGGAGTTGCCTACTGTGAAAAATTTTGGAATGTAGCTTTCTATGATAATGAATACAGGATATAATAATTAGGTCTGCTAGGTGCTATATTTGTCATGAAGCTTAAATGCAATAAAAATTCATCATACGGCAGCAGACCTACAAAACACAAAGAATTGCCATAGTAAATACAGAAATATGAAAATAGAGTGTGAACAGATACTTTATACTGATTTCTCTTGCATGGTTTTGCCACGCAAGGGGTAACTCCTTTTAACTCCATTGTACATGAAACTGGAAGAAAATTACGGCAAAGATGCTGTGTTGAATTGCATATGGCTTTGGAAGACTGGGTTTTTCTTGCTTATGCTTCCTGGCTCTCTCCCTGGCCCAGCAATATTTCACTGGATGCATTTCTGCAGACCCTCAAATCTGCACTGCACCCTTGATAATCAGTGGTGTTTATTGGAAGGGAGCAGGATTCCAGACCTGAGATCTGATTAAAAGGAAAAATGTAGCCTGCTACAAACTGTCTGCAGATAATGTACAGATAAATAAATCATATCCTTTTTCTCCTATTTTAATGTTTTATCATGAAATTGCTTCACAAAGGTTTTAAAACAGTAATGTCTGTACAACAGGGAAAACCCGTCTAAATATTCTGGAGACAATATTCACTTTAGTTTAATACAGTGGATAATCCACTCATGGTTTTATCTGAAGAGTCAGTAAAAACACATGTGACTACAGTCTGGTTTTGAAGTCCTCTTCAGCTCTTCAGGAGAACAGAAATAGTGAGAAGCTTCTTTATTTATTTATTTCTTTTCCTATGCTCAGTAATTTCTACAAATAGGTCTTAAAATGATGTAGTATTAACTACACAGTATTAATATTGACAGGAGTATTTCTTAGAAGAATAAAGTGAAAACTACTTTAGTTTTCAAAGCTGTGTTTATAGCACTTGACAGATTGCCATTCCGTTGTAATTCTGGTCCAGCCTACAGGTTGGTTTTTTTTCTTCCTTGTAATAGTTGAGGTATGGCAGCATTGCAAGGGAGAACCACATAAGAAATATGACAAGACTGATTGTTGTGAGAAGGTAATTTAAGTGCCTGTACAGAAAAAGTTTGACCTTGCTTTGTTTGACTCAGGATTTCACGGCCAGCATGCCAAGCACAGGACTCCCCTGAGTGCTCATGCAGGTGGCCATGCGAAATTCCTTCGGAGGCTGGAGCTGGCTAGAGTGGTGTGCTGGCCTGTCCTTTTCCGACTTCCAGAAGAGGAAATAACTCTTGTTTTGGGACACAAAGCCTGTTTAGGTGATCCTTTTGAAAGCAAGTGAAGCCTGCTTTTTTTTTTTAGGCAACGCTGAGGGAACATCAATCAGATGGCAGAAATTAGGCTCTCAGTAACGCAAGGAGATATTTTTGTCTTCATTGCTTAATAGATTTATCCTGCAGTGTCCTTGTTCACTGCTTCAGCCTTACTGTGCATATTTTATGGTGCATAGTACTTAGGTGAAGCCACACATGTGACAATGGTAAAGGTACTGTTACGTGCATGACCGTCTATAGTTTGGATACTTGAAATGCTGGACTGAGATTGCGAGGACTGAAGAAAGCTCTCTTTCTCTTGTGTTGCCACAGCAGTCTCATTCGTTACTTGGTAGGGACTGGGACTGGACCCTCAGCTAAGAATATTTATTTGCCATATGATTGTGAAAGTGACTCAAAGCCTTGGGACATGAGGAAGACATTTCCTGGGCCTTGGAGGAAACAGAGTGATCAGTAATATCTCGCATCTGACTGAGAGAGTCCGTGGCCGCATCCAAACATTTTGGACGTGGATAGCTATTTTCTTGCTACCTTGAGAGCTGGAAAATGTAATACTCTGATTTAATCTGGATAAGAGCTGAGAATATGCTGGATATTGAAGCTGTGTGGTCCTATCATTTTCAAGGTGAAATCAGATGAACATATGTGACATCTGCACTGCATACGCTGCTGCTTTCTATTCGGAAATATCTTAGACTAGCCATGTCCTTCTGGCAAAATAGGCTATGTATTTCTCTTTGCATATTGAGAGATATGGTTAACTCTCTGTCTATGCATGTATTACTTTGACAGGAATTTTAGAAAAGATATGCATATAGATCACAGTGGTGAGTACTTTGTATAATGCCTGTCTACCATAATTCAGTTTTAAACTTTAGAGTTGGAGCATTACCTGTAAATATTTTGTTTAGAGTACCTTGGACCCTTCATCTAAAAGTTGTGTTAATATTCTCTGGTGTTACTATTCTCTCTCAACTTAGAGAGGTGGCAATCAATCAAGGTCTTTTAAATGGTACAGTATAACTTGCTATTAGTGTACGTTTCTATTGATTCAGTGAAGACACTCAAGTCGTTTATTTGCTTGTTTTTTACTAGATTTTTGGTTTCTTTGACCTTTGCTGGCGAATAGTGTGATTTATTTGGCATCCCCTCACCTCATGCTGTAAAATGTGCATCTTTCATCAGTGCTGACGTGAGCTCTAGTTCTTGGCCAGGATCCATAATCCCAAGATTGGAGGAGGCATATTTACTGCATTTACTTTTCAGCGTGGTTTTTGTGCTCAGAGGGGTGCGTATGTGCATGTCGTCATTCTTGGAAAGTTTTTAGACAAGTGACACACTCCTCCGTAAAGGGTGAAATACAGAGCTGTATATAGCCACTGTAGAAAGTGATCGGA
The DNA here is from genome assembly GCF_000696875.1 of Nestor notabilis. NCBI lineage: Eukaryota > Metazoa > Chordata > Aves > Psittaciformes > Psittacidae > Nestor > Nestor notabilis. Next base: position 58,605 of record NW_009910500.1, read on the forward strand.
AAGGTTTCAAAATGGAAGCACAGCAAAGGCTTCTGTTTCCCAGAGGATGCAGTGCCTTGCTGTGTGCTGACTGGGAGGTCAATAGCCATGCCAATTCAATCAGGGGCATTTCCTGGAGGGCTGCAGAGCTGATGTTTGTTACCGACCTGTCTCCTCCTGTGCTACTTGCCCTTTTCCTCTTATGTTTGCTATGTGATTTGGGTTTCTTTGTTGTTTCTTTTTTTGTTTGGTGTTTGTTTGTTTTTTTTTATTTTCAAAAGTACTCACTGCTCTTCAAGTGCTTTCAAGAAAGGAAATAAAATGTTTACTGATTTGAATTTTGGTAGTTGATTTCCACTGGAAAAAATTTGAAATCTATTGTGTTTTGCTTCCCTCATACAAACAGAAGTGTTGTATCTTCCTCTCGTTCCTTCACCTAGTCAGCAAATGCACGTATTCAAATGTCAGTACCCAGAGGTAAGAGGAAATGCCTGGAAACATGGCAGTGTATGTGAGCAGCATTGTTGGTGAGCAGCGCTGCTCAAATCGAACACTGCAATTCTGCAACGCAGCCAGAAGTGCTGAAAAACTGTCTGAGGACTTCTCCAAACCACTTGAGTTCAGCAGCTCTGGGAGTGTTACAGAAGATATGGGGGACACAATGAAAGCCACTATTCTGCCTGTATGTTTATAAATCAACAGGCTGCACTAGGTAGCTTTAAATTGACTGGCCTTTTATCAGTTCTCACCAATCATGAAAAGAATGATAACAATCAATGTAAGCCAAAATCCCTTCATTCTAATGAATGCTATTCAACATGGTTTTATAACAAACAGTTCATTTGTTTCTTTGATATCAGTTTTAATTAAATTACAGATCCGTTTGATAAAGGCCACACTGTTGTCATGGACTCCAGTAAAACATCTTACTTTTGGAAGAACAACATTCTTGTTTGAAAGATAGTTACTGCCAAGTGAAATCGATATGGCATATATTAAATGAACTAAAATGTAATAATTAAGATGTTTCAACAAGGAAGTTCTGATGTTCAGTTTGAAATGGCTATGTTTGTCCTGAGTGAGGGTGGGAGATAAAGAAGGTGAGGTGAGGCAGCCCACATCTTGTCTGCAAATGTTTCTTTTTTTAATTTTTACTAGTGTTGAACAAAATAATTGCTGCAAAAGTTTCAGGCAATGAGAAGTTAATGAAGAGTTAAGCAAAGGCAGAAGAATTACTTAGAAGTACCAGGGTCATCATGAGAGAAGCTGGGCTCCCCAAAGTGATGTCTGAACCACAGAAACCCCACCAGCGAGCAGCACTTGCTTGCCTGGCAAGGCTGGGCAGACTTGGGGGCAATCACTCAGGGTCTCAGGAGGTGTAGTGACTGGGAGCCTGACTGAGCTCCCGTTGTAGGGTGGTGCCAGAAATGACAAGTGAGGTCCTAGCAAATTTCAGTGGGCTACATATTGGATGAAAATACAACAATGTTATTACTGTTTTGGCATTAATGAAAGTACTGCCAGAATACTCTGTGCAATTGTGTTGTGTACGTACTTTAACAATTGTTGGCTAGCTGGGAAGAGCTCAGAAGAAAACTACTCAGAACAAGAAGATTCTCTGCTGTCACTGCAACATAGTCTGTCTTGCAAGGACAGGGAAAAGGAAATCTGGTTTACTACAGAGGACATTTAAAAGTGAACATAGTGCCTGTGTAGCAAGAAGATGTCTCACAGTAACAGTCTGATAAATTTAGGAGATAAATTGGGAATGAAGGATTGGAAGCTGAAGCTTGGGAATTGCAGACTGAAGTGCAAGTTTCTAGCAGTGAGGGCATCAGGTGGAGTAACAACTTATCAGTCCTTTAAAAAGAGTATGTATTTTCATAGTAAAGACTTCATTTATGAAATCATCCAACATTTCTTATCCTAACAGTTTTTAGCTTTTTTTCCCCAAGGCTTTAAGAGTAAAGCCTGCAGTTCCTGTTTTCCTGCCCATTAATGTGAAATAATGCAAAAAAGTCATACACTCTTCTTGATTTGTGATAATTTCACATGCCTTTTTGTGAATTTATGCAAATTATTTCTTCAGGTATCGTGTACTAGTGCATAACTCATGTCTCCAAAAAGAGAAGTAATTTAAAGCTAGTGCAGTTATATCCTTTGTTTTTCTCTGTTGATTACCAATCTGAACTTTTCTCATTTGTTTTCAGTGTAATGACTGTGCAGAAAATTGTAATAATTGTGTTCACCAAAGTGATTTAATTGCCATGGTTTTCATTGTAAGTGTAATTGCCATTGCATTTCTATTTTCAAATCGCTCAGATGCACTATAATCTTCATGTTGTTTCCTTGCCTCTTTGTATTCTGCTATGGTTTTCCAACAATGTGGTGAGGGTACTTTTTTAAAAGTGAAACTTAAGGAAAAGCTCATGTATGTGCAACAGCTTCGCCTTTTTACTGATTAAGGGCATATGTAGGTTCAGTATGTTTCCATCTTTTGCTGTATGAACAGGATAGGAAGCAACTCCATGAAGGACCTGTTGACAGCTGTTGCTGCTGGTTAGATCCATATGCTTTGTGTGAGTGATATTATACTTGTGTAATTTACGTCTTGGGAGAAGAGGTATGCAGTGATTCGTGCCCAAATGAGAACAAATCTTTTCAGGGAAAAGTGATGCCCTCTGTCGTGGTTTAAGCCCAGCCGG